>NC_053022.1:339635399-339935399 GCF_003073215.2 Triticum urartu
GGGGCCACCTCGGGGAAACTTGAGGGTTGGTTTTACTCGTAGCTAGTCTCATCTGAGTGTGCCCTGAGAAAGAGATATGTGCAGCTCCTATCGGGATTTGTCGGCACATTCGGGCGGTGTTGCTGGTTTAGTTTTACCCTGTCGAAATGTCTTGTTGTACCGGGATACCGAGTCTGATCGGAATGTCTCGGGTGGAGGTCTATTCCTTCGTTGACCGTGAGAGCTTGTGATGGGCTAAGTTGGGACACCTTTGTAGGGATTTGAACTTTCGAAAGCCGTGCCCGCTGTTATGGGCAGATGGGAATTTGTTAATGTCTGGATGTAGATAACTTGAACCTTAATTAATTAAAATGAATCAACTGAGTGTGTTACCGTGATGGCCTCTTCTCGGCGGAGTCCGGGAAGTGGACACGGTGTTGGAGTAATGTTTGCGCAGGTTGCTCTCTAGTTTCTCGCACGCGCTTTGCCTCCTCTTCTCGCTCTCTTTTGCGAATGAGTTAGCCACCATACTTGCTAGTCGCTTGCTGCAGCTCCACCTCATACCTTTTACCTTACCCATAAGCTTAAATAGTCTTGATCGCGAGGGTGCGAGATTGCTGAGTCCCCGTGGCTCACAGATACTTCCAAACCAGCTTGCAGGTGTCAATGAGTCCGTGCAGATGACGCAACCAAGCTCAGGAGGAGCTCGATGCAGATCTTGTCCTTTGTGGTGTTTCGTTCTAGTTGATC
The DNA here is from genome assembly GCF_003073215.2 of Triticum urartu. Taxonomy (NCBI): domain Eukaryota; kingdom Viridiplantae; phylum Streptophyta; class Magnoliopsida; order Poales; family Poaceae; genus Triticum; species Triticum urartu. The sequence goes on from NC_053022.1 coordinate 339,636,129, forward strand.
AGTAGTGGAGCCCAGTTGGGGTCGATTGGTGACCTTTTGTCGCATTTGGGGTTCTTCTTTTATTTTGGCTCCGTAGTCGGGCCTTGATTGTATCTGATTGATGTAATGCTTTATTCATGTAATTGGGTGAAGTGGCGATTGTAAGCCAACTATGTATCTCTTTCCCTTATTATATTACATGGGTTGTGTGAAGATTACCTCACTTGCGACATATGCCTTCAATGCGATTATGCCTCTAAGTCGTGCCTCGACTCGTGGGAGATATATTCGCATCGAGGGTGTTACAAGTTGGTATCAGAGCCTTCCCTGACCTTAGGAGCCCCATTGCTTGATCGTTATTAGCGGCCGAGTTATTTCTAGAAAAAAACGTTTTGAGTCTTTTAGGAATTATATATCGGAGAGATTAGGAATTCTTTTTACTTCCCAGTCTCTTCATCGCTCTGGTAAGGCATCCTGACGTAGAGTTTTGACTCTTCTCTTCTCAAATTTCACTAAATTTTTTTTAGGATCACGCGGGTATCTTGGAATCATTCCGATGGTTTTATGATGAGAACATTGTCTTGTTGCCTCCTGTCAGGGGTTTAGTGGAAGTGTCCCAGGGAGTTGAGCTCTGAGGTGTTGTCGTCATAATTTTATCGTTGCAATTCTGGAATACCTGAGTTTTAGCACGCCGACATTGAAAATCTCTTTTATGCAGTTCGTTGGTGAGATAACCTCGACGCCACCCAGTACTGGGGCGGGAGTTCGGGAGTATCGCCATAACTTGTATAACGGATGCTTTTCGAAGGTTGAGGTAGATGATTTCCGAAGGTTTCTTGGTTATGTGTTGAAGGATGGATACAACTAGATGTAGGATTTGCTAGTCTGGGTGAGATATTATGCTTCCCCTGTATCCCCAACACCTGATTGCATAACCGGAAAGTTTCGGGAGTTTCATAGGTGGGAATTCAAGTAGCTCTTAGGATATCTTTCCGACGGATATATGATATGAAATTGGGGTTCGACGTCTAGTGGTCCGCCTATCCACGGTTGGTTTTACAGTGGTCTCGTTGTGTCTTAAAGAGTCCTTGGCTATGCCGACTCGGGGACGCTTCGTATGTCATGTGCACTGCCTTGTACATGATGGTGCTGTACGATCGAGCCCGTGTAGGCCCCACCACGAAAACTTCGGACGAAATCTCTATCATATGTTTGTTCCGGCTTATTCTGCAAGCGAATCCCTTTGTTTTTGTTTTGAGTTGTGGTATTCGAGTTGCTTCGAAGTCAAATGTTGATTCCATACCTTCCCCAAATGGTGTTCTCATATTCCTATGTGAATACTAATCCTTCTCGATCATCGAGTTTCTCATTTCAATTTCTTTTCAATCGGTGTGTCTCTCCTCAAGTGGATCCAATTATTTCAACATCTGCAAGATCAAGTATCAGCTCTCTCAACGGCGTTCGTTTCATCCATCTCCAAGTTGTCTTTCTTTTTCCAACCTCCCTCCCTTTTTGTTTATTCGAGGACCCAGATTTCTTCATCGGGTATCCATTCAATTCATGTGAAGTCACTCCATTCTTTTTCGTCAATATTCTTACCCGGTGGTTCTCAAGGAGATGTTCTACTAGTTCATCATTCTTCATTCTTTTCTTCTTCGGTGGAACCAATTCAAGCTTTCGGTGTTGATCATATCTTTTTCCTTGTTTCAAATATCTTCTCATGCCGGTGCACCTCTCAATCATTAACTTTTCGTTATTCATTTGTTCCGCAGTGCTAAAGATATCTCAGAAGATTCGTGTTTTCCACTCTGCATTCATTCAAGATCTTTCGAGGTTGTTATCTCATTCAAGCCATTTAATTCAACCGGTGCAACCTCTCTTTTAAATTGTTCAACGGTGTTTTCTTTTGAGTGGGCCTTAACCCACTGGTCTTTTCCCAGGATCTTACCTGACTCTTCTTATTTTCCCGGAGTTATTCTCAAATTCTTTTCAAAGTTTGACGTAAGAATGAATTATCATCAGTCAAATGTATTTCTCCAAGATCTTTTAAATTCTTTTCATCGTTGGCTCAACCGTTCCATTCTTCATCCCGGAGTGCCTCAACAATTCTTGGTGGTGTTTCCCATTGTAATTCTCAGATTTTGAAGACCGAAGAAGAGTTTCTCTTTAATCTTGCTCCATTCTCTTCAAGATTCGTGATTCTAGCTTGTTGCCATCCTCTCGTAATTGTTTTGATCGTGAGAATTCTTTTCACCTATCCGGAGTAATTCAAGAGTCGTCTCAGTTTGATTATCCGGAGTCCATCAATTCATGTTTATTCATTCTCAGCTTTCAGTTGCCATTCTCCAATCTTACCGGTGCATCGTTCAAGTAATCTCTAAACAGTTCATGATCTCTTCGTTCTCTTGTATATAAATTCTCTCAAGCTTCTTCGTTCATTTGCTAATTCCTGGTGTTTCCTTATCTTCTCTTCGTTCGTATTTCAATTCTACCGGTGGTTCGTCGAAGACCTTCTTAAGTTTATGTTATATCTCTCTTAATCCTTGATACGAGAATAAGTAGTGTGCCAAATCCGTTGATTGTCATCAATTAAATTGGTGAAGATACGCATATCATAATTCTTATTCTTGTTTCATCCTAATGATTAATTCTTATTCCGGAGGCCCTTCAAACTCTCGGTTTCATTTGTTTCATCTTCTCTTTTTCCCGGAGTTCCAAGCTCTAATTATCACGGAGATCCGTCTAAATCATTGCAAGGATTCACCTTGTGTTTCCAATTTCTCTTTCTTTTCATTCTTTTGTTTACCGGAGTTCTTCATGGAGGTTCTACATAATGGTCCATCAAGGATTTAATTCCTTTTCGAAGTGTTCATCGAGATTCTTTTCAAAGGAGTTCAAGCTTTCTTCATATTGTAATCCGGAGTGCTTTCTTTATTCCGTATCATTGGAGGTGGTATTATGTCATTCTTGATAATTGGAATTCATGTTTCATGATTCACATGTTGTCAAGAATGAGATATTTTAAATCCATCAATCTCGTCATTGGAGTTAGCTTGGGTTATATTTCACCTAAAGCCTTCCCTGAGGATTGTTGCTATTTATGGTGCTTATAATTGACCCAAGTTCTTCTATTATCCTCCCAGTGAATTAAGTTTCTCGTCTCCTTGTTCATATAAATCCAATCAATTCTTTTCCCGTGAGTGGCAGGCTGTCACCTCATAATTTGAGATGTTTTCCATAAGACCATATCAAGTTTATTCTTTTCGTGGTGGATTGTTTCAACAACTCTGTGTGACCCTTCTCTTTAAGATGCTTTCAAGCTCATTGGAGGTAGAAGATGTTGTTTTCTTCTCCGTTCTTTTGTTCCGTCGATACAACTTCTATTCTTTCGTTCCGGAGGCATCGTGTTGTTGTTCTCTTCAACCCATCTTCTTGTTGTGTCAAGATCATGTTCTTTTCATGATTGTCCATTTAACCGGAGTGTCGAGCCCTCTTTTCAAGTTCTATCACCTTATCAAGTTATTATTCAATTCCTTTTCTTTTCAACCGGAGTGCTGCCTGAATTTTGGTTTTCCTTGATCCCCTTCCTTAACCGGAGCGTTTTTCAATATATATCTTGCCCTTCAACCTCAAGGGTTTTTCGCAATGTTCTTTGTCCCTCTTTTCTAACGGAGTGGTTTTCAACTTCGTCATCTTCGTTGTATTCTTTTCTCGAAATGGTTTAACCTTTTCAACGTTCATGGTTTCACTCGTTTGTCGAAGAAGCAACTTAGTTTACCTATTCTCTTTCTCCTCCGTTTTCCCTCCGGTGCCATTCTAGATCTCGGGACGAGATCCTCTCGTAGTGGTGGAGTGTTGTGACGCCCCGATACCGATGTGCCAGGTGTCCTCCAGTTATTCGTTGTTGTTGCCTTGTCATTTGCTTGCATGTTGCATCTTGTCATGTCATCATGTGCATTGCATCATCATGTTTTCAAAACTTGCATCTATTCCGGTCTCCTCGTTCTCTCTATTGTCCGTTCTGAGCCCAACCACACTTGCACGTGCCCGCGACATGTCCGAAATATTATTTTATAAGTGGCCAGAAAATGTTCTCGGAATGGGATGAAAGTTGGCATGCGGTGTTTTTATGTTGTAGATAGGCCGCCTGCCAAGTTTCATCTCGTTCGGAGCCCGTTTGATAGCCCAACCGTTAACTATAGCGACAATATAGTCGGTCAAAACGTTGGACGTTTTCGGTCTCCGGAAACAGATGCCGGGCCCTCTCTCTCTCTTCTCCCCCTCGTAGTCCACCTAGGCCCGGCCTAACCTCTCGTCAGCCCGCAGCCCCCCTCGCGCGCGTCCGAAAGCTGTCCCAGACCCGACTCGAACAGTCGTTACCGCCGTGTCCGGAACATCCCCAAACATCTACAAAACGTCTCCGTTTTCTTATTTGGACTCCCTAACTATTTTATCCGCGATCGTCCGTTTGCGATCGTAGGGTCGACATAGCCCCTAACCTAATATCCACCTGCTATATATGTATCAGTCCAACCCTAAGATCCAGGAGGTTTGTCCCACCTCCGCCGCCACTCTTCTGGTTCCCCTCGGGATCCCTCCCGATCTATCCACTCGAACCAGCCACCGAATCCCCTCCTCCTCGATTTCAGCTACCAACCAACCAGCGCCCACCCTCTCGATCCAGGAGTCGAGCTCCCCTGCCAGGCCGACCTCGCCTCCATTTTCTCTCCCTCGTTGCTCTCTCTCTCTCACCCGGTTCCCTCTCTCTCTGTTTCTTCGCGCAGGAGCCGCATCGCAGCATGGCCGGAGCTCCTTCCTCGACACTCGTCGCCGACCCCCCCTGTTTCTTCGGTCCCAGCAGGAGACAAGCTGCCGGATCTGACGCCTCACCAGGGAACGCCATGGCCGCCGCACCATGGAGCCACTTCGACCTGGACCCCGGCCGGATCGACGCAGCCCGCCGCCGTCCTGCTTCGCTAGCTCGGGCACGAGTGCCCCGTCTTCCTCCTCGTCGCGCGGATCCAGGAAGAGCCCCCGCCAGCACCGCCGCTCCTCTGCGCCCTCGCTGCCCAAGTCGCCTGCATCCCCTGCTTCATGAACGAGAAGACCGGCGCCGCACCTTCGTTGACTTGTCCCAGCGCCAGCGTGGACGAGATCCACGTCGCCCGCGCCTGGGTCTTCTCGCTCGAGGCCCAGCTCCTCGCGAGCCGGCCCCTCTCCACGTCGCCCACTCCCTGGCGTCAAGCCAGATCCAGCAGGCCCAGCGCCTCCCCAAGGCCCAGATCGCGCCGGCCTCACCCGGCCTGCTACCTCCTCCTCCTCACCGACTGGGCTTGGCCCATGGTGAGAACTCCCCCAGCGCCCATCTTTTTTTCCGGTTGTTGGGCCAGCTAGTTTCGGCCCAGTGCAGTTTTTTTCCTAGTTCTGCGATTCTGCTATTTAACCGGGGAATTACAGTTTTACAGAAAAGACCCTTTTGTTCATGCATTTAATAACTCACTAATCGTGCATCGGATTAAAATGTTTTATATATGAAACTTGCTCAGAATTTTGTCTAGTTTAATAATATGTCACTTTCATCTATGTTTGAAATGTCTAAAATGATGTTTGTTTAAATTTGCTCCTATGCCATGTTAAAATGATTTAATTCATAACTAAATAACTGTAACTCCGATTTTAATAAACTTTATATGTAATTGGGGTAGAATTTTGCCTAGTTTAACATGGTGGCTTCACTTTGCATGTTTAATAACTCTAAAATTATGTTTAGGGCAGAACAGTACCAAACCTAATATATGCATATGAGGATTTACCAGAAATGTTGTTCGTTGCTTCCGGCCTCATTTAAACTTGACTAGATAGGTAGATTTACTTTGCTTCACCCGCTTGCCATGTTTAACAACATTTAATATTGTTGGGTACATAAACGAGAGAGAACTAAATAAGTCATGTGGTGTTTCGTCAATATGCAACGGAGTTGCATATTGAGCCCCACTTAACTTGTAGTGTTGTTTGTGCATTTTGCCATGCTATGCCATGCTATCATTAAACCGTACATGCATCATACTTGATTGTGCATCATGCCATGATTATGTGTTGGTTGTTTACTAGGGTGTTTGCTCTTTTTCCGGTGTTGCTTCTTCGGGTTGGTTCCGATAACGTCGCGTTTGTGAGGAACCGTTCGTCTACGTCCGTTTGTCTTCTTCATGGACTCGTTCTTCTTCCTTGCGGGATTTCAGGCAAGATGATCATACCCTCAAAATCACTACTATCTTTGCTATGCTAGTTTGCTTGCTCTTTTGCTATGCCAATGCTACGATGCCTACCATTTGCTTGTCAGCCTCCCAATTGCCATGTCAAACCTCTAACCCACCTTGTCCTAGCAAACCATTGATTGGCTATGTTACAACTTTGCTCAGCCCCTCTTATAGCGTTGCTAGTTGTAGGTGAAGATCGGAGGCCGTTCCTTGTTGGAACATCTTTTATTTACTTGTTGGGATATCATTATATTGCTATGTTATCTTAATGCATCTATATACTTGGTAAAGGGTGGAAGGCTCGGCCTTATGCCTGGTGTTTTGTTCCACTCTTGCCGCCCTAGTTTCCGTCATATCGGTGTTATGTTCCCGGATTTTGCGTCCCTTACGCGGTTGGGCTATTATGGGAACCCCTTGACAGTTCGCCTTAAGTAAAGCTCTTCCAGCAATGCCCAACATTGGTTTTACCATTCGCCACCTAGCCTTTTCTTTCCCTTGGGTCGGCCAGCCCGAGGGTCATCTTTATTTTAACCCCCCCCCCACGGGCCAGTGCTCCTCTGAGTGTTGGTCCGAACTGAGCTGCTTGCGGGGCCACCTCGGGGAAACTTGAGGGTTGGTTTTACTCGTAGCTAGTCTCATCTGAGTGTGCCCTGAGAAAGAGATATGTGCAGCTCCTATCGGGATTTGTCGGCACATTCAGGCGGTGTTGCTGGTTTAGTTTTACCCTGTCGAAATGTCTTGTTGTACCGGGATACCGAGTCTGATCGGAATGTCTCGGGTGGAGGTCTATTCCTTCGTTGACCGTGAGAGCTTGTGATGGGCTAAGTTGGGACACCTCTGCAGGGATTTGAACTTTCAAAAGCCGTGCCCGCGGTTATGGGCAGATGGGAATTTGTTAATGTCCGGTTGTAGATAACTTGAACCTTAATTAATTAAAATGAATCAACTGAGTGTGTTACCGTGATGGCCTCTTCTCGGCGGAGTCCGGGAAGTGGACACGGTGTTGGAGTAATGTTTGCGCAGGTTGCTCTCTAGTTTCTCGCACGCGCTTTGCCTCCTCTTCTCGCTCTCTTTTGCGAATGAGTTAGCCACCATACTTGCTAGTCGCTTGCTGCAGCTCCACCTCATACCTTTTACCTTACCCATAAGCTTAAATAGTCTTGATCGCGAGGGTGCGAGATTGCTGAGTCCCCGTGGCTCACAGATACTTCCAAACCAGCTTGCAGGTGTCAATGAGTCCGTGCAGATGACGCGACCAAGCTCAGGAGGAGCTCGATGCAGATCTTGTCCTTTGTGGTGTTTCGTTCTAGTTGATCAGTAGTGGAGCCCAGTTGGGGTCGATCGGGGACCTTTTGTCGCATTTGGGGTTCTTCTTTTATTTTGGCTCCGTAGTCGGGCCTTGATTGTATCTGATTGATGTAATGCTTTATTCATGTAATTGGGTAAAGTGGCGATTGTAAGCCAACTATGTATCTCTTTCCCTTATTATATTACATGGGTTGTGTGAAGATTACCTCACTTGCGACATATGCCTTCAATGCGATTATGCCTCTAAATTGTGCCTCGACTCATGGGAGATATAGTCGCATCGAGGGTGTTACAACTCATAAAGGCTTCATGCAACCCGCTTTCAGCGGACGAAATCCTTTCAACCACCGTACCCATCAACGCAGGGTGCTCTTCTGAGATAGTCGCTCGCTCTAGCAGATCCCTTAGTACGTCCGACCGCATACCAGACGGTGTCGGACTCTTTTGGTTGCTCTCTTCAAGAGCCGGATACTGGGGACTTTGGGTGGCCATAGGATTGTCTTCTGGCCTCGCTGGATCCGGAGAGGCCCTCCGCGACGACACTTCAAGGTCGCCCGCTTTTTGAGCTGGGCAGTCCGGGGGAGGCGTTTTGCTCTCCATCATCTCTGGAAGAAGACCCCCCGAAGACGAGCTCTGCTGAGAAGGGCTAAGATCCGAACTACAAGATAAACGCTTCGGTTATTTTCCTCGGAAGTAAGGTAGGATATCTTCACTATTAAGTACTTTTTTGATTACTTACAGTTCGTTAGAGGGCTGATCCCCGCGCGGACATTGTGCGGCAAGAGCACCCTCCTAGGCAGGACCCTCTGGGGGAGATTTCTTCTCCCGTTTGGAAACCTTGGTTTCCGGATCTTCAGAGGTAGTCCTCTTCCTTCCCCGGGGCGAGAGAATGTCAGATTCTTCCCCTGGGTTGTCCGCCCTCACGGAGACGCTCATTCCCTCGGTTGGAATAGGTAGCGGTGGAGGCCCGCTTTCGCCCTCTTTATCCCCCCCTTCATCTTCCTTTGAGGGCACCAGGCAAGGTGCTAGCTCGAGCATCTTTTCCAGCACCGGATTGTCCAAGCCTTCAGGAAGGGGGCCCGAACACTGGATCATCTTCGCCTTTGTTATCCAGTCTTGGTCAAAGAGCGATTCTTCAGAATGATGTCATGATAAAGAAAAGGATAGTGTGTTCGGCCATGGGATTACTTACTTGGGCCGTGGTGTGGTTGCTGCTCAGGCCCACATCCTCGGTAGTGTCCGGACATTCTATTTGGGGTCCGAAGAACGATTTATACATCTCCTCATGCGTCAGGCCAAGGAAATTCTGAATAGTGCGCGGTCCTTCCGGGTTGAATTCCCACATGCGGAGGGGTCGGCGTTTGCAAGGCTGGACTCGACAAACCAGCATGACTTGCATCACCATAACCAGACTGAAATCTCCCTCGAAGAGATCTCGGATGCGGCTCTGCAGTATGGGCACATCCTTGGTTGGGCCCCAGCTCAGCCCCTGCTGATCCATGACATCAATTGTGGTGGAGGGCCCGATCAGAAGGTGGGGGCAGCTACCCACTTGGCACTTCGGGGAGCTGTGACGTAAAACCACTCCCGTTGCCACAGTCCTGACACCTCTGGAAAGGAGCCCTTCGGCCATGGAGCGCCAGCAATTTTGCCTATTAGAGCATCTCCACACGCTGCGTACTGCCCCTCGACCATCTTCGGCTTCACATCAAAGGTCTTGAGCCACAGGCCGAAGTGAGGGGTAATGTGGAGGAAGGCCTCACAAACGACAATAAATGACGAGATGTGAAGGAGGGAATCCGGGGCTAGGTCGTGAAAATCCAGCCCGTAATAGAACATAAGACCCCTAACAAAAGGATCCAGAGCGAGGCCTTGTGACGCCCCAAGACAGGAGCTTCAGATGCCTTCCATGATTTCCGGGTTTTCGTTGTGTGATTTGTTTGGTTCGTTGCATTTTTGCATTGCATCATGTCATCATGCCATCTTTTCTCAAAGCTAACTAAAACTCTCTTAAATAAATTGCATGGATCTTCGGTCCATTTAAACCGAGGGAACTCACGTGGTGATTCTCTTTACAACATATCTTCCCAATATTAGGGAGCTATTATGAAATATTCCATCCTTATGGAATCGACCAAAAACACGCTTGCATCTTTCTCTCTTGCCACCAAATCCTCTTCTAGTTGAAAACCAATCGCTAGCTTCTTTCCTTCAAATTTACCCATTCGTTGCAAGTGACATTTTTCTGTCACATATAAATGTTTATTCTTTCCCTATTAATCTTATACCATGCCTACACCGTCCCTGTCAAATTTCAGCTCTTTTGGGTTTGGTCTAGTTGGGTTCAAAAATGGCTCAAGTTTGAATTAAATTCAAACTTGAATTATTTTTCTATCTCTAAAAATTGCCAAACCATTTAATTCTGTTTGTGCAATTTCCAGCGCTCCAAGAATATTTTATTTTCTGAGATATTCCATCCCTAACCCTCTCTTTCTATTTTATTTCTTTCTTCTTCTATCTAATTTTTCTCTTATCTATTTGGCTAAGAGAAGAGAGTAGAGAGAGCCCAGCCGAACTGGGCTCCAGCGAGGCCCATCCAGCCAGCAGGCCTCTAGCCACTTCCCCTCCCTGGGCCGGCCTCCAAGGCCCAGTTCCTCCCCTCCTAACCCTAACCCTCTCCCTGGCCCGATCCCCATCTCCCATTCTCCTCCCTCCCGCAACACCGCACATATTCAGCGCCGCCAACCTCCCTCGTCCTCCTCCCGATCGCACTGCCAGGGGAGTGCCGATCACTCGATCCTCCCATCTCTACCCTGTTGCCCGCCGCTTCTCACCCGCTCCCCATGCTCGATCCCCTCCTCCCTCGATGTGCCGCTAGAGAGGGAGAGAGAGCAGCGCCGCACCTCCCTCTTCTTCCCTCCCGCTTCGTCCCCATGGCGCCGTCGTCGCCCCGGCTTCTCCTTCCTCGCGTTGCACCACCATGGAGGCCCAAGACGCCATCCCCGTCGGGCGTCCACCTCCATCCCGCGCCTGCGACCCTGCTCTAGGGACAGAGGAGTTTGATCCCGACCGCTGCATGCCAAGAGCAGCACCTCGCATCGCCACCTCCTCGCCATGGCGCCCTGCCCGCTGGCGAGCCCAAGCCTGCCGCCGCGCCGACCGAGTCTCCTTCCGCTGCTCCTCTGCCTCAACTCTGGCCTAACCGAATCGGTTCCCCGCCACCTCGCCCAGTCCATGGGGTCGCCTCCTTGTGCTCCTTTGCCCTGCCTCGTCGTCCGATGACCGGCGTCGCCTCCAGCGCCCACGGGTCCTGCGCCATGCTCCGGCACCGCGTTGCTGCAACCTGGTTGCTTGCGTCGGCATGGATGCCCGCAGGACGATGCCACCGTCCTCTTGCTGCAACCCTGTCGGGCTCCTCTCCATGCGCGCCTGCACCCCTGCTTCGCTCCTGAAGACACGCAGCGGCCCGTTAGCTCCTGCGATGCCTGCCGCTGCCGCTGTTTCCCTTGGTCAAACGAACAAATGCCTCCACCGAAAACCGCCAAGACAGACCAGGATTCGCCAAGTACCACACCGTCGGTGTCCCTCCAAGTTTGATGTTGGAACGTGCACGACTATGCATTCGCCAAGTACCGCGACGCCCCCTCGAAGAGTTTGGGTTCGACAAGTCCGATGTCGCGCTTGTATAACTACGCTGCCGAGACCGATCTTGTAACGCTACGCCAAGTACCAAGAACGCGTGTACCACTATCGATGACTGAGACCCTGGATTAGACAAGTTCCTCACAGTGACCCTAAACATCTACGGGACATGCACGACTTCGAACCGTGTACCACATTGAACATGTACGGCTACACGACGAAACGCCAAGTACCACGACGACCATCGGCATGTACCCCTACACCGCATCGGAACGCCGAGTTCCTCTTCGGATGTGTGTACGACTATCAGGGCCAAAAGACCCGTACATCATTATCGTCTCCAAAGAACCGTGTAACGGAACTGTCAAGTTCGACTACGACTCGTGTACGGCTACACGGGATTCCTCGGACGCCAAGTTCAACGATGCATCAAGTTCCTCGCCGTGACCCCGAACATCTACGGAAACCCATGCAACGATAGACATGTACCACTACTGCCGCCCGTACTTCTACAGAACGTGTACCACAACCATCGCCGAAGACCCGTGAATGACTAACGATGACCCTCCAAGTTCATCCATGATTGCTATGTGCCACTACCATCTACGTGAACCACTACTTCCACTACGGCATGAATACAACTACTACCACTATGAACGTGGTGAGACCGTCTACTTCTGCTACGAACTTGTTCCATTCCAAAAAGTCTCACCTCGAAGGTATAACCCCGAGACGACGCCCGTGAACGAATGAATGCATGTTGGATGAGATGCACCCTTTGTCTGCACCATGACCGTTTTGTCACTCGTTTCCATGCCACTAACTCGTGGGACACCCGGAATCCGGGAGCACCCCACCATCTCTTGCGTGTTCCACATGTCCACATCCTTCTCTTTTGCATCGGTATCTCAATCGAGTTACCGATACCGATATGTTGCCGTGGCACCCTTCAGTTCCGCCATGGTGACCAAATGCTTCATATCATGTTTATCATGTTCATGTCAACTTTTAACAAAAATAGCATAAAACTTGCACATGTCATCCGCATCATGATAATAACATTTAAAATGTTAAAATTGTTGTTTGCATTAAATTGCTAAATGCATATGGGGTTTTACTGGAATTGTTGTTTGTTATTTCCGGCCTCATTTAAACTTGCCTAAATGTTTAGTTACTTATGCTCCACCTCTTGCCATTCTTAACAACATTTAATATTGTTGGGTACATAAACGGGAGAGAACTAAATAAACCATGTGGTGTTTCATCAATATGCAACTCGTTGCATATTGGGCTCCACTTAAATTGTAGTTTTGTTTGTGCACTTTACCATGCCATGCATATTTAAACCGGACATGCATCATACTTGTTTGCGCATCATGCCATGATTATGTGATGGTTGTTTACTATGTTGTTTGCTTCTTTCCGGGTTACTTCTCGCGTTAGCTTCGGTTTCGTTCCGGAGTTGTGAGGATCCGTTCGACTACGCCCGCTTGTCTCCTTCATGGACTTGTTCTTCTTCCTTGTGGGATCTCAGACAGATGACCATACCCTCGAAATCACTTCTATCTTTGCTTGCTAGATGCTCGCTCTTTTGCTATGCCTATGCTGCGATACCTACCACTTTGCTTATCATGCCTCCCATATTGTTAAGCCAAGCCTCTAACCCACCTTGTCCTAGCAAACCGTTGTTTGGCTATGTTACCGCCTTGCTCAGCCCCTTCTATAGCGTTGTTAGTTGCAGGTGAAGATTGGAGTTTGTTCCTTGTTTGACATGGATATTTTGTTGGGATATCACAATATCTTCTTATTTAATTAATGCATCTATATACTTGGTAAAGGGTGGAAGGCTCGGCCTTATGCCTGGTGTTTTGTTTCCACTCTTGCCGCCCTAGTTTCCGTCATATCGGTGTTATGTTCCCGGATTTTGCGTTCCTTACACGGTTGGGTTATAATGGGAACCCCTTGACAGTTCGCCTTGAATAAAACTCCTCCAAGCAATGCCCAACATTGGTTTTACCATTTGCCACCTAGCCTTTTCTTTCCCTTGGGTAGGCCTGCCCAAGGGTCATCTTTATTTAAACCCCCGGGCCAGTGCTCTAAGTGTTGGTCCAAACTAGAATCGCGAGGGCCATCCCTTGGCAACTGTTACGTCGGCTCCTGTACATTTAGCTTCTGTGCCCTGAGAACGAATATGTGCAGCTCCTATCGGATTTGTCGGACATAGCGGGTGGTCTTGCTGGACTTGTTTTACCATTGCCGAGGATGTCTTGTAACCGGGATGCCGAGTCTGATCGGATTTGTCTTGGGAGAAGGAATATCCCTCGTTGACCGTGAGAGCTTGTGATGGGCTAAGTTGGCACACCCCTGCAGGGATTTGAACTTTTGAAAGCCACGCCCGCGGTTATGGGCAGATGGGAATTGTTAATGTCCGGTTGTAGAAAACCTGAAGTTTATCTTAATTGGTTTATCTTAATTGAAATGCACCAACCGAGTGTGTAACCGTGATGGTCTCTTCTCGGTGGAGTTCGGGGAGTGAACACGATGTTGGAGTTATGATTGGCGTAGGTTGTTCTAGGATCACTTCTTGATCATAGTTGTTCGACCGTGCTTTTGCCTTCTCTTCCCGCTCTCATTTGTGTATGTTAGCCACCAAATATGCTAGTCGCTTGCTGCAGCTCCACCTCATACCTTTTTACCCTACCTATAAGCTTAAATAGTCTTGATCGCGAGGGTGTGAGATTGCTGAGTCCCCGTGACTCACAGATATTTCCAAAACCAGTTTGCAGGTGCCGATGTAACCATGCGAGTGATGCAACCGAGCTCAAGGAGGAGTTTGATGAATACCTTGTTCGTAGTGTTGTTTCGTTTCAGTTGATCAGTAGTGGAGCCCAGTTGGGACGATCGGGGATCTGTGTAGCATTTGGGGTAGTCTTCTTTTATTTTGGTTCCGTAGTCGGACCTTGATTGTATTTGGATGATGTAATGCTTTATTCATGTATTGTGTGAAGTGGTGATTGTAAGCCAACTATGTATCTTTTCCCCTTATTTATTACATGGGTTGTTGTGAAGATTACCTCACTTGCGACATTGCTTTCAATGCGGTTATGCCTCTAAGTCGTGCTTCTACACATGGGAGATATAGCCGCATCGAGGGCGTTACAAGTTGGTAATCAGAGCCTTCCCCGACTTTAGGAGCCCCCTTCTTGATCGAATCGCTGGCGTTGTTGAGTCTATAAAAATGTTTTGAGTCATTTAGGAATTATATATATCGGAGAGTAGGATTCTTTTTACTCCTCGGTCCCTTCGTCGCTCTGGTGTGGCATCCTGACGTAGAGTTTTGACTCTTCTCTTCTCAAATTTCACTAAATTTTTTTAGGATCACGCGGGTATCTTGGAATTGTTCCGATGGTTTTGTGACGAGAACATTGTTCTTGGTGCCTCTTGACATTTAGGGGTTGTGGCAGTGTCCCGGGGAGTTGAGCTCCGAGGTGTTGTCGTCACAATTTTATCGTTGCAGTTCTGGAATACCTGAGTTTCGCCGACATCGAAAATCTCTTTTATGCAGTTGTTGGTGAGATAACCTTGACGCCACCCAGTACTGGGGCGGGAGTTCGGGAGTATTGCCATAACTCGTATAACGGATGCTTTTTGAAGGTTGAGGTAAATGATTTCCGAAGGCTTCTTGGTTATGTGTTGAAGGATGGATACAACTGGATGTAGGATTTGCTAGTTTTGGGTGAGATACTATGCTTCCCATGTATCCCCAACACCTGATTGCATAACTGGAAAATTTCGGGAGTTTATAAGTGGGAATTCAAGTAGCTCTTAGGATATCTTTTCCGACAGATGTATGATATGAGATTGGGGTTCGACGTCTAGTGGTCCGCCTATCCACGGTTGGTTTTATAGTGGTCTCGTTGTGTCTTAAAGAGTCCTTGGCTATGCTGACTCGGGGACGCTTCGTATGTCATGTGCACTGCCTTGTACATGATGGTGCTGTACGATCGAGCCCGTGTAGGCCCCACCACGATAAATTCGGATGAAATCTCTATCATATGTTTGTTCCGGCTTATTTCGCAAGCCAATCCTTTGTTTTGTTTTCAGTTGTGGTATTCGAGTTGCTTCGAAGTCAAGTGTTGATTCCATACCTTTCCGAACCGGTGTTCTCATACTCCGACGTGAATACCAATCCTTCATGATAATCGAGATTGTCATGTCAATCCTTTTCATCTGGCGTGTTTCTCTTCAAGTGGATCCGACCATTTCAATATCAGCAAGATCAATCATCAGTTCTTCTCAACGGTGTTCATTTCATCCATCCCAAGTTGTCTTTGTTTTTCCCGCCCTCCCACCCTTGTTTTTCTTCAAGGATTCAGATTTCTTAATCAAGTATCCATTTTATTCATGTGAAGTCTCTCCATTTTTTTCTTCAATGTTCTTATCTGGTGATTCTCAGAATGATACTAACGGAGCCTCAAGTTCATCATTATTCATTCCCTTTCTTCTCCGGTGGAACCAATTCAAGCTTCCGCTGTTGATCATATTCTTTTCCTTATTTCAAATGCCTTCTCATGCCGATGCACCTCTTAATCATCCACTTCTCACTATTCAATTGTTCCAGAGTGCTCAAGATATCTCGAAGATTCGTGTTTCCACTCTGCATTCGTTCAAGATCTTTCGAGGATGTTCTCTCATTCAAGTCTTTTAATTCAACCGGTCTAATCTATCTTCCAAGCGACCTTTTCAACGGTGTTTCTTTGAGTGGGTCCTAACCCACAGGTCTTTTCCCGGGATCTTACCTGACTCTTCTAATTCTCCCGAAGCTATCCTAAAAAAAATTTATTTTCAAAGTTTGACCTAAGAATGAATTGTCATCAGTCAAATGCTTTTCTCCAAGATCTTTCTTTTTTCCATTGTTGGCTCAACCTCTTTGCTTTTGATTCTCCCGGAGTGTCTAAATAATTCATCGTGGTGTTTCTCATCGTCATTCTCAGATTTTGAAGACCGAAGAAGAGTTTTCTTCAAAATCTTAACCATTCTCTCAGAGATGCGTAGTTCAAGCTTGATACCATCCTCTCATAATTGTTTTCGATTGTGAGAATTCTTTTCACCTATCCGGAGCAATTCAAGATTCTATTCAGTTTGATTATCCGGAGCCCATCATCTAAGATTTATTCATTCTCAGCTTTCAGCTATGGTTCTCCAAATCTTACCGGTGCTTCATTCAAGTGATCTGTAATCATTTCATGATCCCTTCGTTCTCATGTATCTAGATTCTCTCAAGCATCTTCGTTCATTTGCAAATTCTTCCCGGTGATTCGTTATCTTTTATTCATTTTTTGTCAATCCTTACGGTGGTTCATTCAAGAGTTTTCTCTTCCTTCTTTATCATATCAATTTATTCGTCGTTTCAACCCTTCTGGTGGTTAGTTGAAGACCTTCTAAAGTTGGCGCCATATCTATCCTAATCCTTTCTTCGAGAATAAGTTGTATGCAATCCGTTTGCTCGTCATCAATTTGATTGATGAAGGAGGAGCATAACATAATTCTTATTCTTGATTCAGCCAAATGATTAATTCTTTATTCCGGAGGCTCATCAAATTCTCGGTTCGAGATGCTTTATCTATTCTTTTCCCGGAGTTCCAAGTTCTCTCAATTATTTCATCGCGAAGATCCATCTAATCATTGCAAGGATTCACCTTGTGTTTTCAATTTCTCTTTCCTTTTGTTTGATCATTATTTTATTACCGGAGTTCTTCATGAAGGTTCTACATGATGGTTCATCAAGGATTTAATTTCCTTCTCGAAGTGTTCATCAAGATTCTTTTCAAAGGAGCTCAAGTTTCTTCATCTTGCAATCCGGAGTGCAATTCTTTCTTCCATATCATTGGAGGTGGTATTATGTCATTCTTGATAATTTGAGTTCATGTTTCATGATTCATAGGTTGTTAAGAATGGGGTATTTTAAATCCATCAACCTCTTCGTTGGAGTTATATTGGGTTATATTTCACCTAAAGCTTTCCCTAAGGATTGTTGCTATTATGGTGCTTATAAGAAAGATCAATTCAAATCCATTGTTTTCCGTTAGTGGCAGAATTTCAACTCAGTTTTGAGATGTTCTCCATAAGCCCACTACAAGCTTACTCTTTTTCGTTGTTGGTGTTCCAACTACTCCGTTCGACCCATCTCCTAAGTATGCCTTTTCAAGCTCTTTCGTGACAGAAGTTGGCTTTTTCTTCTCTATTCTCCTAAGTTTGTCTTTTCATGCTTATCCATTTAACCGGAGTGTTGTGCCCTTTTGCTCAAATTCTTTTCGCCTTATCAAGCCTGGCATCTCTTTTCAACCGGAGTGCTATCTGAGATCTTTCTTACCCCTTGTTCCATTCATTCAATAGTTCCGGAGGCATTGTGTTGTGATTTCATCAAGTATCTTCTCATCTTATCAAGTTCTTATTCAATTCCTTTTCTTTTCAACCGGAATGCTGCCCGAATTTGTTCTTCCTTGTTCCTCTTTTCTAACGGAGTGTTTTCAACTTCGTTCATCCCTGTTGCTTTTTTTACTTAAATTTGTTCAACATCTAAAGGTTCTTTGGTTTCACTCGTTTGTCAAAGAAGCAACTTAGTTTTACCTCTTCTCTTTTCTCTTCCGTTTTCTCTCCGGTGTCATCCTAGATCTCGGGACGAGATCCTCTCGTAGTGGTGGAGTGTTGTGATGCCCCAAGACCAGAGCTTCAGATGCCTTCCATGATTTCCGGGTTTTCGTTGTGTGATTTGTTTGGTTCGTTGCATTTTTACATTGCATCATGTCATTATGCCATCTTTTTCTCAAGACTAACTAAAACTCTCTTAAATAAATTGCATGGATCTTCGGTCCATTTAAACCGAGGGAACTCACGTGGTGATTCTCTTTACAACATATCCTCCAAATATTAGGGAGATATTATGAAATATTCCATCCTTATGGAATCGACCAAAAACACGCTTGCATCTTTCTCTCTTGCCACCAAATCCTCTTCTAGTTGAAAACCAATCACCAGCTTCTTTCCTTCAAATTTACCCATTCGTTGCAAGTGACATTTTTCTGTCACATATAAATGTTCATTCTTTCCCTATTAATCTTATACCATGCCTACACCCTCCCTGTCAAATTTCAGCTCTTTTGGGTTTGGTCTGGTTGGGTTCAAAAATGGCTCAAGTTTGAATTAAATTCAAACTTGAATTATTTTTCAATCTCTAAAAATTGCCAAACCATTTAATTCTATTTGTGCAATTTCCAGCGCTTCAAGAATATTTTATTTTCTGAGATATTCCATCCCTAACCCTCTCTTTCTATTTTATTTCTTTCTTCTATCTAATTTTTCTCTTATCTATTTGGCTAAGAGAAGAGAGTAGAGAGAGCCCAGCCGAACTGGGCTCCAGCGAGGCCCATCCAGCCAGCAGGCCTCTAGCCACTTCCCCTCCCTGGGCCGGCCTCCAAGGCCCAGTTCCTCCCCTCCTAACCCTAACCCTCTCCCTGGCCCGATCCCCATCTCCCGTTCTCCTCCCTCCCGCAGCACCGCACACATTCAGCGCCGCCAACCTCCCTCGTCCTCCTCCCGATCGCACTGCCAGGGGAGTGCCGATCACTCGATCCTCCCATCTCTCCCCTGTTGCCCGCCGCTTCTCACCCGCGCCCCATGCTCGATCCCCTCCTCCCTCGATGCGCTGCTAGAGAGGGAGAGAGAGCAGCGCCGCACCTCCCTCTTCTTCCCTCCTGCTTCGTCCCCATGGCACCGTCGTCGCCCCGGCTTCTCCTTCCTCGCGTTGCACCACCATGGAGGCCCAAGCCACCATCCCCGTCGGGCGTCCACCTCCATCCCGCGCCTGCGACCCTGCTCTAGGGAGAGAGGAGTTCGATCCCGACCACTCCACGCCAAGAGCAGCGCCTCGCATCGCCGCCTCCTCACCATGGCGCCCTGCCGGCCGGCGAGCCCAAGCCTGCCGCCGCGCCGACCGAGTCTCCTTCCGCTGCTCCTCTGCCTCAACTCCGGCTGGACCGAATCGGTTCCCCGCTGCCTCGCCCAGTCCATGGGGTCGCCTCCTTGTGCTCCTTTGCCCTGCCTCGTCGTCTGATGACCGGCGTCGCCTCCAGCGGCCACGGGTCCCGCGCCATGCTCCGGCACCGCATTGCTGCAACCTGGTTGCTTGCGTCGGCATGGATGCCCGCAGGACGACGCCACCGTCCTCTTGCTGCAACGCTGCCGGGCTCCTCTCCACGCGCGCCTGCACCCTTGCTTCACTCCTGAAGACACGCAGCGGCCCGTTAGCTCCTGCGATGCCTGCCGCTGTTTCCCTTGGTCAAACGAACAAATGCCTCCACCGGAAACCGCCAAGACAGACCAGGATTCGCCAAGTACCACGCTGTCGGTGTCCCTCCAAGTTTGATGTTGGAATGTGCACGACTACGCATTCGCCAAGTACCGCGACGCCCCCTCAAAGAGTTTGGGTTCGACAAGTCCGATGTCGCGCTTGTATAACTACGCTGCCGAGACTGAGACCGGCGAGACCGATCTTGTAACGCTACGCCAAGTACCAAGAACGCGTGTACCACTATCGACGACTGAGACCCTGGATTCGACAAGTTCCTCACAGTGACCCTGAATATCTACGGGACATGCACGACTTCGAACCGTGTGCCAGGTCGAACATGTACGGCTACACGACAAAACGCCAAGTACCACGACGACCATCGGCATGTACCCCTACACCGCATCGGAACACCGAGTTCCTCTTCGGATGTGTGTACGACTATCAGGGCCAAAAGACCTGTACATCATTTTCGTCACCAAAGAACCGTGTAACGGAACCGTCAAGTTCGACTACGACTCGTGTACGGCTACGCGGGATTCCTCGGATGCCAAGTTCAACGATGCATCAAGTTCCTCACCGTGACCCCGAACATCTACGGAAACCCGTGCAACGATAGACATGTACCACTACTGCCGCCCGTACTTCTACAGAACACCATCACTGAAGACCCGTGAACGACTAACGATGACCCTCCAAGTTCATCCACGATTGCTATGTGCCACTACCATCTACGTGAACCACTACTTCCACTACGGCATCAGTACAACTACTACCACTACGAACATGGCGAGACCGTCTACTTCCGCTATGAACTTGTTCCGTTCCGAAAAGTCTCACCTCGAAGGTATAACCCCGAGACGATGCCCGTAAACGAATGAATGCATGTTGGATGAGATGCACCCTTTGTCTGCACTGTGTCTGTTTTGTCACTCGTTTCCATGCCACTAACTCGTGGGACACCTGGAATCCGGGAGCACCCCATCATCTCTTGCGTGTTCCACATGTCCGCATCCTTCTCTTTTGCATCGGTATCTCAATCGAGTTACCGATACCGATATGTTGCCGCGGCACCCTTCAGTTCCGCCATGGTGACCAAATGCTTCCTATCATGTTCATGTCAACTTTTAACAAAAATAGCATAAAACTTGCACATGTCATCCGCATCATGATAATAACATTTAAAATGTTAAAATTGTTGTTTGCATTAAATTGCTAAATGCATATGGGGTTTTACAGGAATTGTTGTTTGTTATTTCCGGCCTCATTTAAACTTGCCTAAATGTTTAGTTACTTATGCTCCACCTCTTGCCATGCTTAACAACATTTAATATTGTTGGGTACATAAACGAGAGAGAACTAAATAAGCCATGTGGTGTTTCATCAATATGCAACTCGTTGCATATTGGGCTCCACTTAAATTGTAGTTTTGTTTGTGCACTTTGCCATGCCATGCATATTTAAACCGGATATGCATCATACTTGTTTGCGCATCATGCCATGATTATGTGATGGTTGTTTACTATGTTGTTTGCTTCTTTCCGGGTTACTTCTCGCGTTAGCTTCGGTTTCGTTTCGGAGTTGTGAGGATCCGCTCGACTACGCCCGCTTGTCTCCTTCATGGATTTGTTCTTCCTTGCGGGATCTCAGGCAAGATGACCATACCTTCGAAATCACTTCTATCTTTGCTTGCTAGATACTCGCTCTTTTGCTATGCCTATGCTGCGATACCTACCACTTGCTTATCATGCCTCCCATATTGTTAAGCCAAACCTCGAACCCACCTTGTCCTAACAAACCGTTGTTTGGCTATGTTACCGCCTTGCTCAGCCCCTCTTATAGCGTTGTTAGTTGCAGGTGAAGATTGGAGTTTGTTCCTTGTTTGGAATATGGATATTTTGTTGGGATATCACAATATCTCTTATTTAATTAATGCATCTATATACTTGGTAAAGGGTGGAAGGCTCGGCCTTATGCCTGGTGTTTTGTTCCAGTCTTGCCGCCCTAGTTTCCGTCATATCGGTGTTATGTTCCCGGATTTTGCGTTCCTTACACGGTTGGGTTATAATGGGAACCCCTTGACAGTTCGCTTTGAATAAAACTCCTCCAGCAAGGCCCAACATTGGTTTTACCATTTGCCACCTAGCCTTTTCTTTCCCTTGGGTAGGCCTGCCCAAGGGTCATCTTTATTTAAACCCCCGGGCCAGTGCTTCTCTAAGTGTTGGTCCAAACTAGAGCATCGTGCAGGGCCATCCCTTGGCAACTTGTGTTACGTCGGCTCCTGTACATTTAGCTTATCCGGTGTGCCCTGAGAACGAGATATGTGCAGCTCCTATCGGGATTTGTCGGCACAGCGGGTGGTCTTGCTGGACTTGTTTTACCATTGTCGAGGATGTCTTGTAACCGGGATGCCGAGTCTGATCGGATTGTCTTGGGAGAAGGAATATCCTTCGTTGACCGTGAGAGCTTGTGATGGGCTAAGTTGGACACCCCTGCAGGGATTTGAACTTTTGAAAGCCGTGCCCACGGTTATGGGCAGATGGGAATTTGTTAATGTCCGGTTGTAGAAAACCTGAAGTTTATCTTAATTAAAATGCACCAACCGCGTGTGTAACCGTGATGGTCTCTTCTCGTTGGAGTTCGGGGAGTGAACACGGTGTTGGAGTTATGCTTGGCGTAGGTTGTTCTAGGATCACTTCTTGATCATAGTTGTTCGACCGTGCTTTTGCCTTCTCTTCTCGCTCTCATTTGCATATGTTAGCCACCAAATATGCTAGTCGCTTGCTGCAGCTCCACCTCATACCTTTTTACCCTACCTATAAGATTAAATAGTCTTGATCGCGAGGGTGTGAGATTGCTGAGTCCCCGTGACTCACAGATACTTCCAAAACCAGTTTGCAGGTGCCGATGTAACCGTGCGAGTGATGCAACTGAGCTCAAGGAGGAGTTTGATGAAGACCTTGTTCGTAGTGTTGTTTCATTTCAGTTGATCAGTAGTGGAGCCCAGTTGGGACGATCGGGGATCTGTGTAGCATTTGGGGTAGTCTTCTTTTATTTTGGTTCCGTAGTCAGACCTTGATTATATTTGGATGATGTAATGCTTTATTGATGTATTGTGTGAAGTGGCGATTGTAAGCCAACTATGTATCTTTTCCCCTTATTTATTACATGGGTTGTTGTGAAGATTACCTCACTTGCGACATTGCTTTCAATGCGGTTATGCCTCTAAGTCATGCTTCGACACGTGGGAGATATAGCCGCATCGAGGGCGTTAGAGGCCTAGTCCTCGGAGAAAGTGGGAGACGAACACAACTCTCTCGTTGGGTTCGGGAGTAGGGATGACCTGCCCTCTGGCGGGCAGCCTATGCGAAATTTTGGCGGTCAGGTATCTGGCCTGCCTCAACTTCTTGATATCCTCCTCCATGATGAAGGAAGGCATCCACCGGCCTTGAAGGCTGGATCCGGACATGATTGAAGGTCCGAAACACCTGACCTGGGCTTTGGGTGTTAGAACTCGTGGCGGGGGAAGGATTCGATTCAGCACGGGAGGGAAGAAGTAAAAGCCTTGTCCCTTTATAAAGAGGGTGAATATCAAGCGTCCTCCTTGTGGCCGTTTGGGACTTGCCTAAAATCTAGGAGTCCTAGGCACGGTTGGGTTACCCACGTCCGTATTGATGAGAATCCTGTAATAAGGGGAACACGATCTCTGCTTTGACAATATGTGTCAAGAAACCGCCTCGCGTTATGTGCGGGGCTGATTAAGGAAAAACGGTTCTAATAATTACCGGGCCATGGCATGATGTCATGCTACCAAAACGTGTCAGCAGATTGGATTTGTGGAAATGTTATTCTCTCTACGGTGGTATGTGGAACTTATTTTGCAGGGTCGGACACTATCCTTGTATTCAAACTCTTCTATGGTGTATTCGGAGGAGGAACCCGCCTTGCAATGCCGAAGACAACACTGCGCGTCGGACTCATCGTCATTGAAGCCTGGTTCAGGGGCTACTGAGGGAGTCCTGGATAAGGGGGTGTCCGAACAGCCGGACTATATCCTTTGGCCGGACTGTTGGACTATGAAGATACAAGATTGAAGACTTCGTCCCGTGTCCGGATGGGACTCTACTTGGCATGGAAGGCAAGCTAGGAAATACGGATATGTATATCTCCTCCTTTGTAACCGACCTTGTGTAACCCTAGCCCCCTCCGATGTTTATATAAACCGGAGGGTTTTAGTCCGTAGGACAACATACAATCATACCATAGGCTAGCTTCTAGGGTTTAGCCTCTCCGATCTCGTGGTATATCAACTCTTGTACTACTCATATTATCAAGAATAATCAAGCAGGACCAAGGGTTTTACCTCCATCAAGAGGGCCCGAACCTGGGTAAAACATTGTGTCCCCTGCCTCCTGTTACCATCTGCCTTAGACGCACAGTTCGGGACCCCCTACCCGAGATCCGCCGATTTTGACACCGACAAAGGGCATGGAACACTTTCCTAGAAAGAAAATTAAATTACCTTATGAATCTATTATGAGAGCCACTTATGGATTGCCTACCAAAGATGGAAATACCTAGATCTATCCTTGCTTTTATGCCTAGCTAGGGGCGTTAAACGATAGCGCTTGTTGGGAGGCAACCCAATTTTATTTTTGTTTCTTGCTTTTTGATTCTGTTTAGTAATAAATAATTCATCTAGGCTCTGTTTAGATGTGGTTTTATGCTTTTAATTAGTGTTTGTGCCAAGTAGAACCTTTGGGAAGACTTGGGGAAAGTCTTTGCGATCTTGCAGTAAAAAACAGAAACTTTAGCGCTCACGAGATTTGCTGCCATTTTTTACTGGAGAGTGCTATTTAGTTAATTCTGCTTGAAGATGATTAATAGATAAATTCCTCACGTCCAACAATTTATTATGATGGGCATCCAACATGGGTATAATAAAAACTTTCATATAAAGTGTGTTGAATACTATGAGAAGTTTGACACTTGATGATTGTTTTGAGATATGAAGATGGTGCTATTAGAGTCATGCTAGTTGAGTAGTTGTGAATTTGAGAGATACTTGTGTTAAAGTTTGTGATTCCCATAGCATGCACGTATGGTGAACCGTTATGTGATGAAGTCGGAGCATGATTTATTTATTGATTGTCTTCCTTATGAGTGGCGGTCGGGGATGAGCGATGGTCTTTTCCTACCAATCTATCCCCCTAGGAGCATGCGCGTAGTACTTTGTTTTGATAACTAATAGATTTTTGCAATAAGTATGTGAGTTCTTTATGACTAATGTTGAGTCCATGGATTATACGCACTCTCACCCTTCCACATTTGCTAGCCTCTCTAGTACCGCGCAACTTTTGCTGGTATCATAAACCCACCATATACCTTCCTCAAAACAGCCACCATACCTACCTATTATGGCATGTAACACCCCGATAATTTAGCTACAATAACCTCACCCTATTGTGCCATGTCAACATATTTTATTAAGCCAATTTGCCAGTTGATAAAAAATCGGAGTCAAATTCAAAATTCAAATAACAAGTCAAGTTATTATTTCTTCAAACTATAAAATTAAAATGTTCAAATTTTAGTACAATTCCCCCTGATCATTTGTCATGTTGAATCCAATATCATTTGGCTCTCCGATTAATCTCTAGTAAAATATAAAGTGGTCCATCTACAACAAACGTAACCATTTCGAAATAAACAAATAATTATAAGTTTCCAAATGACTCAAAACTTTATGTGCCACTCCAAAATATTGTGCTTGAATTTCGTGCTAAATTTCAGGATTAACTAGATCCATTTGCTAGCAGCTAAATAGAAAATTGTGGTCGAAATGTAAAGAAAAGAGAAAAGAGAGACGGGAAGAAGAGGACCTAATCTACTGGCTCTATGGCCCATCTAGCGAAAGGGTAGGCCCAGCCCACCTCCACCTCACCCCTTCCTCTGTACAGGAGACATGGGGGTCGTGGCACACATCCATGGCCATGGCCACGGCCACGGCGTGCGTGGCGACCATCGACACCCCCTAGCCGCCTATAAGAGCGTCCCTCGAAAACCCTAGATCGAGCTCCTTCTTTCCCCCTTCGTTCCCCCTTCGCCCCCTTCCTCTTCTTCTCGGAATTGAGCTTGAACTAGTCGCGGTCACCGCTGCCTCGCCGTCGTTGTCGCGGTCGTCGATGTCTCCGGCGTGCGGGCGCACGCCCAGGAGGTCCGCCGCGGTCGGCTCCATCACCACGCTGAAGGGCTCGAGCTAGGAAGCCCTGAGCACTTGCCATCGATCGTCTTCTCCGAGTCCGATCATCGCTTCCCGGCTCCGGATCTCCTTTCTCAACGCCTCCTCGACCTCCCGGGCATGTCATCGAGAACCGCTGTGAGGCCCTTCCCCGATTCCCCTTGTTTCCCCTTCGATTCCGTTGCCGTAGTCACCTGTACGAGCCGGCGGCCGCCATGGCCGAACCTCAGTGTCCGCGTACGCGTGCCTGCTGCTCCTTGTGCTTCTTTGTTTGCTGTCTCCGCTCTACTAGTACGCTGCTGCTGCCTATCGCTGCCCCGCTCGCCGCTCGCTGTTGCCTGCACCCCTGCTCCGGCTACTGCTGATGCATGCTGCGGCACGGCCTACTACAGCCGCTTCGCCTGCGCACGCCTGCCCTTCACCCACATCGCGCGCTGGCCGCGCCCCGGGCGTACGAGCACGGCCGCCTCCAGGTGATGTGCTGCTGCATGCTGCTGGGGCTGCTGGCTACAGCCGCCGGCGTCCCTGCATTATGCGTGCGTGAGTGCCCACGTCCCAGCCTACTGCTTGCGCCGCCTGCTACTCCCGCGTGCTGCTGATCGTTGCTTTGTCGCGCAGCCGGCCGACGCTGCTTCTATGTATTGCTGCCACTTAGTTGTTGCCGCTGCCCATACCTCTACTTATTGTTGCTTCCTACCGCTGTTGCTCATGGCGCTGATGTTCTTTGCTGCTGCTGCTCGCTACCATCGCTGACTGCTCCTGCAACTGGCCTCGGTTGTGGCCTTGACCATGGTCGAGCGCCCATGTGCTGTGCATGTGTGTGCACAAGCCGTGAGGCTGGCTGTGCCTCTGGCCGGCCATGTGCAAAGTAGTTTAGGTTAATTAGTAACTAGGGTAGCTACTAGCCTATGGCAGGTGGACCCCATTTAGTTAAGTTAGAATTTATTTATTTTGTTAAGGTTTACTCTATGCCATGTGGGCCATGCCTTCCCTTTTGACCAGTCAAATTGACTTGGTCAATTCTGATTAAATAAATACAGAAATTTCAAAATGTTTAAAACTTTGAAAAATCATAGAAAATAATCCGTAACTCGGATGAAAAAGTTTTATACATGAAAGTTACTCAGAACGACGAGACGAATCCGGATACACCCTCCGTTCGTCTGCCACACACCCCTAGCTTAGCGAACATGCAACTTCCCCTCTCCGGTTCATCTGTCCGAAAACGTGAAACACCGGGGGTACTTTCCCGGATGTTTTCCCCCTTCGCCGGTATCACCTCCTACCGCGTTAGGTCACACCCGGCACATCTTATTGCCATGTTATGCTTTGTGGTGCTATGTTTGCTTTATATTTACGGTTTCTTCCCCCTCTTGTCTCTGGTAGACCCCGAGACAGATGTTGCCCTTGTGATCGACTACGTCGACGATGACCCCTCCTTGCCAGAGCAACGAGGCAAGCAAACCCCCCTTGAGCATTCCGATATCGCCCATTTCTTTCCCCCTCATGCTTGCATTAGAACTGCTACTGCTTTATGTATGATCCTACTCTGATGCATAGCCTGTTGTTGTTACCTGTTTTCATACCTTACCTGCTTATCCTAAACTGCTTAGTATAGGTTGGTTAGAGATCCATCAGTGACCCTCCCCCCACCTTGTCCCAGTTGCCTCGCTTTATGTTCGATGACTCGATCAACGTGATCGACGTCTAGGCCCCGACACCACACATCACCCCCTAGTTGTACGACTCTGTAGAGTTACCATCCAGTGCCGAGGGTGGAACCTCTTACATCACTCCTGATGAGACCTCTGTAGTGTAGCTACACGGTCGAGGTCATCGAGGGTGATTTCCTCCTTAACCACTTCCGTTACGGCTCTGTCGTGCAACCCCTCAAGTGTGAACCTCGAGGGTGGATCCTCTTACATTCACCTTGATGATAACGTCGGGTAGAATTCACAGGGGGTGATTCCTCGGGTTTCCCCTTTGGTGTTAGACACACAATTACTATGGTTACTATGACTTTACACTGAACCATGTTACTAAAGATGGGTCGGCCCTGAGGGTATCCGCGCGAGCTTAATAGCGAGTGATGTGGAGTCGGGTTGATCTGGAAGGTGCCCGCGAGATACTTACGAGGCGTGGCCGGGCATTCTTAGCCCTTGCCACAAGTACTCGAGACGGGGCGATGGGGTCACATCTTTCATGAGTCTCTGCTCGTTACCGCGTGCTCCTAATCCACTACGATTTGGATATTTGATCCGAGGGGCCTCTGGCCTGATAGCACTAACCATCACGTGGGCATTGTATGGGCGTTCTGCGTCGTATGCATCAGCTGAAGCTTAATAGACGTCAGCGACTGAGCGGCATGCACCGGGTTGGACTGGTAAGCTCCTGCCTTGTTGAAGGAGGTAGCTAGGTCTGCTCACCGGCCGCCCACACAACGTGCAGGAGTTCCCGGGGAGATGGCCCATGACCCCTGGGGGCATAGGTTTAGTCCTGCGTGCTGACCTCTCTATTAAGCCTAGGTCGGGTTGCGACGTATTGTTTGGCCAAGGCCAGGCATGACCCAGGAACGTGTGTCCGGCCGGAGTTAATCGAGCATGGTGGGTAAGTTGGTGCACCCATGCAGGGAAGAAAACATCTATCGATAGCCTGTCCTACGGTAATGGACACTTCAAGTTGTATCCCGATTGATACAACTAGAACTGGATACTTGTGGTGAGAAATGGATATGATGAATGGATAGTATGGCTCTGGGATTGCTTTCTCGCTGGGAGTCGAGAAAGGATCTCTGGCCGAGGTTGTAAACACTACTGCTACTTTACTTTATGCTATTCTACTCCCTCTTGTTGCTGCAAGATAGTGGTTTCCAGAAGATGCTAGTCATCGATAGGACTAAGCCCTTCCTCTATTCTGGCATTCTGCAGTTTAGTCCACAGATACAGCCCATTTCCTTTGATACAGATGCATACTTAGTTTAGATCTGATGTAAGTCTTGCGAGTACTTTGGATGAGTACTCACGGTTGCTTTGCTACCTCTTTCCCCCTTTACCCGATTGTTGCGACCAGATGACGGAGTCCAGAAGCTAGACAACACCACTGAAGACTACTGCTACCCCGAGGGTGCCTACTACTACGTGACGGCTGCTGACGACTTGGAGTAGTTAGGAGGCTCCCAGGCAGGAGGCCTTGCCTTTTTGATCGATGTTACTTTTGTGCTAGCCTTCTTAAGGCAAACTTGTCTAACTTATGTCTGCACTCAGATATTGTGCTTCCGCTGACTCTGGTGTATTCAAGCTTATGTATTCGAGCCCTCGAGACCCCTGGCTTGTAATATAAAGCTTGTATTATTTTAATTTGTGTCTAGAGTTGTGTTGTGATATCTTCCTGTGAGTCCTTGATCTTGATCGTACATATTTGCGTGTACGATTAGTGTATGATTGAATCGAGGGCGTCACAAGTTGGTATCAGAGCCGACTGCCTGTAGGTCCGCCGTGGTCGGCTCCATCACCACGCTGAAGGGCTCGAGCTAGGAAGCCCTGAGCGCTTGCCATCGATCGTCTTCTCCGAGTCCGGTCATCGCTTCCCGGCTCCGGATCTCCTTTCTCAATGCTTCCTCGACCTCCCGAGCACGTCATCGAGAACCGCTGTGAGGCCCTCCCCAATTCCCCTTGTTTCCCCTTTGATTCCGTTGCCGTAGTCACCTGTACGAGCCGGCGGCCGCCATGGCCGAACTTCAGTGTCCGCGTACGCGCGCCTGCTGCTCCTTGTGCTTCTTTGTTTGCTGTCTCCGCTCTACTAGTACGCTGCTGCTGCCTATCGCTGCCCCGCTCGCCGCTCGCTATTGCCTGCACCCCTGCTCCGGCTACTGCTGCTGCATGCTGTGGCGTGGCCTACTACAGCCGCTTCGCCTGCGCCCGCCCGCCCTTCACCCACATCGCGCACTGGCCGCGCCCCGGGCGTACGAGCACGGTGCCTCCCAGGTGATGTGCTGCTGGGGCTGCTGGCTACAGCCGCTGGCGTCCTTGCGTTATGCATGCGTGAGTGCCCGCGTCCCAGCCTACTGCTTGTGCCGCCTGCTACTCCCGCGTGCTGCTGCTCGTTGCTTCGGCGCGCAGCCGGCCGAAGCTGCTTCTACGTACTACTGCCACTTAGTTGTTGCCGCTGCCCATACCTCTACTTACTGTTGCTTCCTACTGCTGTTGCTCATGCCGCTGATGTTCTTTGCTGCTGCTGCTCGCGACCATCGCTGAATGCTCCTACAACTGGCCTCGGTTGTGGCCTTGACCATGGCCGAGCGCCCATGTGTTGTGCATGTGTGTGCACAAGCCGTGAGGCTGGCTGTGCCTCTGGCCGGCCATGTGCAAAGTAGTTTAGGTTAATTACTAATTAGGGTAGCTACTAGCTTATGGCAGGTGGACCCCATTTAGTTAAGTTAGAATTTATTTATTTTGTTAAGGTTTACTCTATGCCATGTGGCCATGCCTTCCCTTTTGACCAGTCAAATTGACTTGGTCAATTCGGATTAAATAAATACATAAATTTCAAAATGTTTAAAACTTTGAAAAATCATAGAAAATAATCCGTAACTCGGATGAAAAAGTTTTATACATGAAAGTTACTCAGAACGACGAGACGAATCCGGATACACCCTTCGTTCGTTTGCCACACACCCTAGCTTAGCGAACATGCAACTTTCCCCCTCCGGTTCATCTGTCCGAAAACGCGAAACACCAGGGATACTTTCCCGGATGTCCCCCCCCTTCGCCGGTATCACCTCCTACCGCGTTAGGTCACACCCGGCACATCTTATTGCCATGTTATGCTTTGTGGTGCTATGTTTACTTTATATTTACGGTTTCTTCCCCCTCTTCTCTCGGTAGACCCCGAGAGCGATACTGCCCTTGTGATCGACTACGTCGATGATGACCCCTCCTTGCTAGAGCAACCAGGCAAGCAAACCCCCTTGAGCATTCCGATATCGCCCATTTCTTTCCCCTCATGCTTGCATAAACTGCTACTGCTTTCTGTATGATCCTAACTCTGATGCATAGCCTGTTGTTGTTACCTGCTTTCATACCTTACCTGCTTATCCTAAACTTCTTAGTATAGGTTGGTTAGAGATCCATCAGTGAACCCACCTTGTCCCAGTTGCCTCGCTTTATGTTCGATGACTCGATCAACGTGATCGACGTCCATAGGCCCCGACACCGCACATCACCCCCCTAGTTGTACGACTCTGCAGAGTTACCATCGAGTGCCGAGGGTGGAACCTCTTACATCACTCCTGATGAGATCTCTGTAGTGTAGCTATCCGGTCGTGGTCATCGAGGGTGATTTCCTCCCTTAACCACTTTCGTTACGGCTCTGTCGTGCAACCCCTCAAGTGTGAACCTCGAGGGTGGATCCTCTTACGTTCACCTTGATGATAACATCGAGTGGAATTCACCGAGGGTGATTCCTCGGGTTTCCCCTTTGGTGTTAGACACACAATTACTATGGTTACTATGACTTTACACTGAACCATGTTACTAAAGACGGGTCGGCACTGAGGGGTATCCGCGAGATACTTACGAGGCGTGGCCGGGCATTCTTAGCCCTTGCCGCAAGTACTCGAGACGGGGCGATGGGGTCAGATCTTTCGTGAGTCTCTGCTCGTTACCGCATGCTCCTAATTGATACGTCTCCAACGTATCTATAATTTTTTATTGCTCCATGCTATATTATCTACTGTTTTGGACTTTATTGGGCTTTATTTTCCACTTTTATATTATTTTTGGGACTAACCTATTAACCGGAGGACAAGCCCAGAATTGTTGTTTTTTTGCCTATTTCAGTGTTTCGGAGAAACAGAATATCAAACGGAGTCCAAACGGAATAAAATCTTTGGGAACGTGATTTTCTCACCGAGCGTGATCCAGGAGACTTGGACCCTACTCCAAGGAGTAAAAGAGGCAGTCACGAGGGTGGGGGGCGCCCCCCCTAGGGCGCGCCCCCTGCCTCGTGGGCCCCTCGGTGCTCCACCGATGTACTCCTTCCTCCTATATATACATACGTACCCCCAAACGATCAGAACAGGAGCCAAAAACCTAATTCCACCGCCGCAACTTTCTGTATCCATGAGATCCCATCTTGGGGCCTGTTCCGGAGCTCCGTCGAAAGAGGGCCGTCATCACGGAGGGCTTCTACATCATCCTAGCCCCTCCGATGAAGTGTGAGTAGTTTACCTCAGACCTTCGGGTCCATAGTTAGTAGCTAGATGGCTTCTTCTCTCTCTTTGAATCTCAATACAAAGTTCTCCCCCTCTCTTGTGGAGATCTATTCGATGTAATCTTCTTTTTGCGGTGTGTTTGTTGAGATCGATGAATTGTGGGTTTATGATCAAGTCTATCTATGAATAATATTAGAATCTTCTCTGAATTCTTTTATGTATGATTGGTTATCTTTGCAAGTCTCTTTGAATTATCCGTTTGGTTTGGCCAACTAGATTGGTAGTTCTTGCTGTCGGTGTCAAAACCGGCAGATCTCGGGTAGGGGGTCCCGAACTGTGCGTCTAGGCCGGATGGTAATAGGAGACAGGGAACACTTTGTTTTACCCAGGTTCGGGCCCTCTCGATGGAGGTAATACCCTACTCCTGCTTGATTAATATTGATGATATGGGTAGTACAAGAGTAGATCTACCACGAGATCAAGGAGGCTAAACCCTAGAAGCTAGCCTATGGAATGATTGTTGTGTATGGAGTTGATTACCTACGGACTACAACCCTCCGGTTTATATAGACACCAGATAGGGTTAGGGTTGCACAGAGTCGGTTACAATGCTAGGAGATCTTGAATATCCGTATCCCCAAGCTTGCCTTCCACGCCAAGGAAAGTCCCATCCGGACACGGGACGAAGTCTTCAATCTTGTATCTTCATAGTCCAGGAGTCCGGCTGAAGGTATAGTCCGGCTACCCGAACACCCCCTAATCCAGGACTCCCTCAGTAGCCCCCGAACCAGGCTTCAATGACGACGAGTCCGGCGCGCAGATTGTTCGGCATTGCAAGGCGGGTTCTTCTCCAAATCTTGTGTACCTGTAGGAATAATGTCCGATTTTTGTAATGTAGTGCTCCTCGGCTTCCATGCCCAATAATGGCCGTCTTCCACGTGTTCAAACAAATGCGAAAAGCCGGGGCATTTTTACATCCACACTCCTAGCCGTATAAACGAGCCGCCTATTTAACAGGATGGGGATTTAGGTCCAAACCACATCTTCTCCTTTCCGCGAGTTATCATCAGAGCGCTTCCAGCAAAGGTCCATTCCAACATGACCAGCCGTCGCAGCTCCTCCCCTCGCCCCTCCGGTCCCAAACCCGGGGACTGGGAGAGTTGCACCATCCCGCATAGCAAGTTAGCGTCACTTCAGGCCAAGGGATTCCTCCCTCAGGCATACATGGTCCCGGTCCGAGCCGGTCTCGCCACCTATAATGGCGGAAAACAAGCGGAGAGCACCCCCAATCCTTCTAAAGGAGAGCGGGTGTGCCTCGTCCCCTATCTAATAAGGGGACTGGGATTTCCAATTCACCCATTTCTCCGCGGGCTTCTGGAGTTCTACGGCCTCCAGCTGCACAATCTCACGCCCGCCTCCGTATTGCACATTGCGGGTTTCGTCGCCCTTTGCGAGCTATTTTTAGGCGTTGAGGCTCATTTCACGCTGTGGAAGAGGTTATTCTGCCTGGTGCCCCGTTCTGAAAAGGGGTCTATATATCAAGTGGGCGGAGCCGAAGTATGGCGCATCGTCGGGACCAGATACCTATTCGGAACCCCAAAGAAGGCGTCCGAGGACTGGCCTTCGGAATGGTTTTACATAGATGACGTCCCGCTACCGGACCCTATCCGGGTCGGTCTCCCTGAGTTCAACAGTGCTCCATTGAAGAAACGCTTGAGCTGGCGTTCGCGGAGCTCTCAGAGAGAAAGTGACAGAGACGTCCTTTACCTGATGGGCCGGATAAGACCGCTGGCTCATTCCGGACTAACCATGATTGGAGTCATGGCCACATGCATTATGCGGGGGGTGCAGCCGCTTCAATATAGAGGCCACCCCATGTGGGATTTCAACGGGGAGGATGACGCCACACGTTACGGTCGTAAGGGGCCGGCCTCAGCCGCCGCCTTAGTAAAGATCTTATCCTCTTTGTATAAGGGAGAAAAGGAGGAATTCCTCCGCGTCAATCTGCAGGCCGGATTTACTATGTACGATCCTCCAAGTTGGGTAAGTGAATAATTGCGCTTGCCCATTTGTTCTATACTCCCACGGTTAGGTATGTAGTCTAACGACTTTAGTGCAGGAACTGCGACAGGAGGTAAAGGATATAAACAGTCGCCCTCCACAGCCCGAGGACCCAGAACGGCCCCTCGATCCGGACTCCGAAGAGGATTCGGACATATCGGTGGAGCTTATCGACGGGGTGTTCCATCAGCTAAGCAAGGACAATACCTTGGTAGCCATCATGGCTGATTACCCAGGGTTAATCCCGGCCTCTCAGGTGACAGAAACCGGAGTCTCATTCCCTCGAGAGAGATTGCACTCTCGCGTATTCCGGTGTTTCTGACGACAACCGTGTTTTGCAGGGGAGTTTTCTGAGGCAGGAAGCCAAACCTGCGGCGGCTAGCCAACGAGGGGCCGCAGGGCCCCGTGGGGCAAAAGGAATGAAGTCCGGACTGAGATGCCGGCGCAAAGGTATAGTGCACCCTCTGTTTCCCTGGAGTTATTCTATCAGGGCATATTAACGTTCGTGCTATCTTTAGAACGAAGAGACCTCGCCGGACTACATCCGGAGAGGTTGCCAATCACGCCTCCACCAGCCAGGCTCCAACGTCTGGCCAGGAAGCGGAGGCGAGCATAAGGCGCGCACCGGACGCTCCTCCGACAGAGGATGCGGACAGGCTGTCCGCCACAAATTCTGAAGTGGAGAGTGCTATGAACCACAGGCATCGCCAGACAGTTCTACGCGACGCTTGTTTCTCCCAAGAGGATTTAGATGCCTTTAATTCGGGAGATGCGTACCTCCGTGCTGCTCAAAATGGTTTAGCCAGAGCCACGGAGCAGTATGTAAAAGACATACGGGTAAGAAAATTTTGGTCAAATATATATATATACCAGTAGCCCCCGAGACTTGAAACAGTTAGAGCAACTGATTTAAGGATCATTTAATATGCAGGTTCTTACAGAGAAGAATACTGTACTGTCCCAGGAGCTGGAAAAGTGCAAGGCCCAACTAGAGGCCGCACTAGCCGCAGCAGGGGAGTCCAAAGAGACCCCCTCAGGTAAGATACACTTCGAAAGATTAGTATTGTGCGGTGTGGGTGCAAATTTGACGGATCATATTGCAGATGGCGCCGGACTCGATCCGGACAAGCAACAACTCTTACGCCAGCTAAAGGCTGGTGAGAGTATGTTGACAAAGGTGAGGCGAGAGAAGAATGATCTTCAGGATGCCAACACCAAGCTGGACGTCGAACTTAAAGATGTTCGTGGCCAGCTATCAGACTCCACGAAGGAGAATCAGCGGCTTCGACGCGGCATTTTTAGTAAGTGCTTGAACGAACTTTGAAAAAAGAGTTCGGCGAGGAAGTCGACTAATAGAGTAATGTCTGTAGGTATGCTCACAGGTCGTCCTGCAGAGGAGATGCCCGGTTCTACGGGTGACCTTCTTCCCGAACTCATGCAACTGCACGAGCGAATTCGGCAGGCAATGCGAGGTGTTGCCCAAGTCTTATGGCCTGCCCACTCCATGCCCGAGGGCCTTGGAGAGCTTGCGGAGAAGCTGAAGGGAGCTCGGCGGCGCTTCCGGTTGTGGAAGATATCGGCCTGCCGACAAGGCGCTAGGGAAGCCTGGGCCATGGTGAAGACCCGTTTTACGAAGTCTGACCCAAACCACATGGCCGAGGTCGGACTAGTGGGGCCTGACGGGAAGGAGATCCCTATGAGCTTAGTATACGGCCAAGTAGAGTTGGCCGCGAAGTATTCCCAGCAGGACTGTAAATTAGACAGCCTGTTAGATGGTATAGAAGAGGAATACAATCAGTCATAATGACTATGTAATTTTGAATTGACATGTGTAATGCCTTCTAGCCGGATTGTAGATCGTTTGTCGTTGCCGACCTTTTCGCTTCAACCTCGGGACCTGACGGTCCGGAGTGTGTCTGAATACCATAGCGGTTATATAAGAACCGTGGTATGCGTGGAGACCAGGTGTAGGGGTCATTAGTGCTTTATCAGACAAGTGCCCAACTAGTTATGTTATATTACATGGTTAGTAAGAAACATCTTCCAAAGAGAATAGTTCCGTTAGGGGTTCCTTTCGCTGGGAGGCATGCCCTAAAGTGCATGTCCGAACTGCGTAAAAAGACGCAGAAAAAAGCATCTAGGGGCGCATAAAATGAGTAAAAAGATCATCTTTTATCTCACCGACTGAATATTCCCTTAAGAACGCTAGCTTTCGGCTTCACCCAGTCTGAGGTACACATCCGGCTGACCCGGCAGTAACAATCGCAGAGGTGCTCCCTTTATCGCCTAGCTGAACAATCAGGAACATAGGGGTAAGCACAGGAGCCAGGCAACCCAGCTTGGCCAAAACTTAAGTCATATCGATGCATATAATGGTGAAGAAAAAGGTACATGCGGAAGTTTGACGCATGTGTTGGGCATGAAGCCCGTATAAATAAGCTTCTGTTAAAGAAGCCCCCAGGTTTAATGAGCGCGAGTGGCGCGTCACTAGATAAGCCTTTAAGGGCTATAAAAGAAAAGAGGGGAAGGAGAGAAATGTAAGACAGAAAAATGCAAAAAAGGGACAGAGGAAGGAGGCGAACACAGAGTCCGGCGCTAGGCATAGAATCTTCGGAGACGGGTGGCGTTCCACGGGTTCGGCTCGAGTCGGTTATCCGACGCATCTCGCAGGCAGTACGCCCCGCCAGTCAGGACTTGGTCGATTATGAATGGACCTTCCCACTTGGGCTTGAGTTTGTCCTTTTTCTTATCTGGCAGGTGTAGAACTAGTTCGCCAACATTGTAATTTTTGGCCCGTACTTCTCTGCTTTGATATCTTCGGGCCTGCTGTTGATAAAATGCAGAACGGGCTTTTGCCACGTCACGCTCCTCCTCCAGGGCGTCCAAGTTGTCCTGCCGATCGAGCTCGGCTTCTCTTTCTTCGTACATGCGCACTCTAGGTGAGTCATGAATTATGTCGCAGGGCAGAACTGCCTCTGTGCCGTACACCATAAAAATGGTGTGTATCCGGTGGTGCGATTTGGCGTGGTCCGCAGCCCCCATAGCACGGAGTCGAGATCCTCTACCCAGTGCGTGTTAGATTCCTTGAGGGACCGCACCAGTCTGGGTTTAATGCCGCTCATGATAAGACCATTTGCACGTTCGACCTGGCCGTTGGTTTGTGGGTGATAGACGGAAGCATAATCGAGCTTGATGCCCATGTTTTTGCACCAGAGTTTTACCTCGTCGGCGGTAAAGTTTGTACCGTTATCGGTTATGATGCTATGGGGGACGCCATAACGGTGTACAACCCCAGATATGAAGTCTATCACAGGTCCGGATTCGGTCGTTTTAACAGGCTTGGCTTCTATCCATTTGGTGAATTTATCCACCATGACCAGTAAGTATTTTTTCCTATCGGTCCCACCTTTAAGGGGTCCGACCATGTCAAGCCCCCAGACCGCAAAAGGCCAGGTGATGGGTATAGTTTGGAGTGCGGTAGGTGGCATATGGCTTTGGTTGGCAAAAAGTTGGCAACCAGCGCATCGTTGGACTAAGTCCTGAGCGTCTGCCCGGGCCGTCGGCCAATAAAAGCCTGTACGGAAAGCCTTGCTAACAAGGGACCGAGCAGCGGCGTGGTGGCCACCGAGTCCGGCATGAATTTCAGCCAGAAGGTTCCGCCCTTCCTCTTCGGAGATGCACCTTTGAAGGACTCTGGTAGTGCTTTTCTTATAAAGCTCTCCCTCATGGACTCTATAGGCTTTAGATCGCCGCACTATGTGGCGGGCCTCGTTTTGGTCCTCCGGGAGTTCCTGCCTAGTAAGGTAGGCTAGGAATGGTTCTGTCCACGGGGCGATGACCGCCATTATTACGTGGGCTGAAGGTGTAATTTCATTGGCAGAGCCTCCAATTGTGTCAGATTGTTCGGCGTCGAGTGGTGCGGCTGGGTCCGGGCTGTTATTTGTGGGTTCCCCCTCCCATGCTACAGATGATTTGAACAATCTTTCCAAAAAGATGTTGGGGGGGGACTGCATCGCGTTTTGCTCCGATGCGTGCCAGGACGTCCGCTGCTTGATTGTTTTCTCGGGCTATATGGTGAAACTCCAGCCCTTCGAACCGAGCTGACATTTTTAGGACGGCGTTGCGGTAAGCTGCCATTTTTGGGTCTTTGGTGTCGAAGTCTCCATTTATTTGGGATATCGCGAGGTTTGAATCCCCGCGTACCTCTAGGCGCTGGATACCCATGGATACTGCTATCCGAAGACCATGTAGAAGGGCCTCATATTCGGCTACATTGTTGGAATCCATGTACATGATCTGGAGCACATATTGGACCGTGTCTTCTGTGGGGGACGTCAGGACGACGCCAGCCCCCAGTCCGGCCAACATTTTGGAG
The DNA here is from genome assembly GCF_003073215.2 of Triticum urartu. NCBI lineage: Eukaryota > Viridiplantae > Streptophyta > Magnoliopsida > Poales > Poaceae > Triticum > Triticum urartu. The sequence continues at coordinate 339,674,550 of NC_053022.1, forward strand.
CCATCGAAATGCATAATCCAGTTTGAATATGTGTCGTACTCTTTAGGGAGCTCGGCCTCTGTCCATTCTGCGACGAAGTCGGCCAAAACTTGCGATTTAATAGCTCGCCGTGGCTTATAGGTTATATCGAACGGGAGGAGCCTGATGGCCCATTTTGCAATCCGGCCCATTGCGTCGCGGTTGTTGATAATATCGTTGAGTGGTACTTCCGAGGCTACTGTTATGGAACACTCTTGAAAGTAGTGTCGTAGCTTCCGGGATGCCATGAATACCGCGTATGCTTTTGATAATGCGGGTACCGTGATTTGCATGGAGTGAGGATAGTGGATACATAGTAGACCGGCCTTTGAAGGGGGAATTTGTGTCCATCCGTTTCCCGCTCGACAACGAGCACTGCACTGACAACTTGATGTGTTGCTGCAATGTACAATAACATTGGTTCGCCGGTGTTCGGCGCTGCCAGGACTGGGTTTGTTGCCAATATGGCTTTTATTTCATCAAGTCCGGCCGTGGCGGCCTCCGTCCACTCAAAGTGTTCAGTGTGCCGAAGGAGGCGATAGAGGGGTAGTGCCTTTTCTCCCAAGCGGGAGATGAAGCGGCTTAGAGCCGCCACGCACCCGGTTAATATTTGTATTTGTTTAAGGTCCTTTGGGACATCCAATTGTGACAAAGCTCGGATCTTGGCTGGGTTTGCTTCAATTCCTCTACCGGATACAATGAAGCCCAAGAGCTTTCTGGCTGGAACGCCGAAGACGCATTTTCTGGGTTGAGCTTGATGTCATATTGTCGGAGGTTATCGAATGTAAGCCTCAAGTCGTCTATTAGAGATTCGACATGTCTTGATTTGACGACCACATCATCCACATACGCCTCCACTGTTTTGCCGATCTGGTTTGCCAGACATGTCTGGATCATGCGCTGATATGTTGCGCCGGTGTTTTTCAGCCCGAAGGGCATTATGTTGAAGCAGAATGGGCCGTATGGTGTGATGAATGCTATTGCAGCTTGGTCTGATTCTGCCATCTTGATTTGATGGTAACCGGAGTATGCGTCGAGGAAACACAATGAATCGTGTCCTGCGGTGGCGTCGATAATTTGATCGATACGGGGGAGGGGGAAGGGATCCTTTGGGCAAGCCTTGTTAAGGTCTTTAAAATCGACACACAGGCGCCAGGATTTGTCCTTCTTTGGTACCATCACCAAGTTTGCTAGCCAGTCTGGATGTTTTATGTCTCTAATGAATCCGGCCTCCAATAGCTTGGCTAGCTCTTCTCCCATAGCCTGTCTCTTGGGTTTGGAAAAGCGCCAAAGGGCTTGTTTGACAGGTTTGAATCCTTTTAGGATATTTAAGCTGTTTTCGGCCAGCCTGCGTGGGATCCCTGGCATGTCTGAAGGGTGCCAGGCGAAAATGTCCCAGTTCTCTCGTAGGAACTCTCGCAGTGCGGCGTCTACGTCAGGGTTCAGTCGTGCCCCGATGGAAGCTGTTTTATTGGGGTCCGTTGGATGGACCTGGAATTTGACTATTTCGTCAGCTGGCTTAAAGGATGTGGATTTGGATCTCTTATCAAGTATCACATCATCCCTGTTAACCGTGGAGCGCAGCGCAGTTAGTTCTTCGGCCGCTAAGGCTTCGGATAGTGCCTCAAGGGCTAATGCGGCCGTCTTGTTTTCGGCGCGGAGTGCTACGTCCGGATCACTAGCTAGAGTGATAATTCTGTTCGGCCCGGGCATCTTAAGCTTCATGTACCCGTAATGGGGTATTGCTTGGAAGATTGTGAATGCTTCCCGTCCCAGTAAAGCGTGATGTCCGCTCTTAAACGGGGCCACCTGAAACGTGACTTCTTCGGACCTGTAATTATCCGGCATGCCGAACACCACATCTAGTGTGATTTTTCCTGTGCAGCGTGCTTCCCGACTGGGGATTATTCCTCTAAAGGTTGTGCTGCTTCGCTCGACGCGGTTCCAGTCTATTTCCATTTTTTGAAGGGTTTCCTCATAAATGAGGTTCAGTCCGCTGCCTCCATCCATGAGCACCTTGGTGAGGCGAAAGCCGTCCACTATGGGACTGAGGACCAATGCGGCTGGTGCTCGGGCTGTTCGGAATTTAGGTTCATCACTTGCGTTGAAGGTAATAGCAGTGTCGCTCCGTGGATTTACTGTTGCAACTTGATAGACTTCGGCGAGGCTGCGGAGTGTTCTTTTTCTCATATTATTTGGTGCGAAAGTCTTGAAGACTGTGAGAACGGTACTGGTGTCCTCGGGCTGGCTTCCTGCGGCCTCCAGAATTAGGAGGTCCTCGCCAATTTTGGCCACCTGCCGGAGTATCCAACATGCTCTAAGGCTGTGAGTTGGTGTGGCGTCCTCTGTACTGTGAATTTTACAGGGTCCATCAAGCCACCTTTCCAGTACGGTTCCATGCCCTGTGGAGGGTTTTGGCTTTTTGGTGTTTATCCCGGGTGTCCCATGATGATGCACCCTCTTAGTTCGGACGAGATTACTATTTAAGGCCGGATTATCCCAAAATTTTATTTCGATTTTCCAGGCGCTTTCCATCGCACAGTATTTTTGTACTATGGACGCCAAGTGAGCGAAGCGTGTAATATCACGACGACTTACGGCGTTAAGGATTCCCTCGTCCGTGCAATTACTGCAGAAAATTGAGATCGCGTCTCCCTCGCGGCAATCCTTTGTCCTGTTCATAACCAGGAGGAATCTGGCCCAGTAATGATGTACTGTTTCCTTGGGCCTCTGCCTGATTTGGGACAGATCGCTTATGTTCGGGTGGGCGGGTGTCGTTGAATCTGAAACCCCACCCAATCCAAGATTCGGAGGCCGAAGAGTTTCCGAACTTTGAAGTTCGGATTCTTGGATGTTGTCCAACGAATCTAGCCCGTTGCCTGATTCTAAGCTCAGGTCTTGAGTTACATCCTCCTCTCCGCGGGGATCCGGCTTGGAGGAGTCGGGAATTCAGACGTAACTAGTCCTTAAAATAGATGAAGGGTCGCCGCACTGCGCCTCTACCACGGCAACGTGGTGGGTGACTTGGGGAGAGTTAACTTCTCTTAGATCGGGTTTAAGCCCAACCTGGTCGTAATCCGTAGCGACCCCCAGGGCGGCGATGCGATCCAAGAGCTCGTTTATGGAAGAGAGATCCATTGGATCTAGCTGCTCGATGAGCTCCGAGCTGACGTGTAGGTTGCTTTTGATGACCCAAGAGGTCACCGTCGGCGCAACAGCCGAACATGCGGTCATGAGGAAACCACCTAGCCGGAGGGTTTGGCCGAAAGCCAAGGCTCCCTTAGCAACGGCACCGTCTTTAAAGACGGGAGGAGGCATCCTTCCTGATTGCGACGACACAGAGGAACTCTCAACGAAAGAACCAATGTCGGTGTCAAAACCAGCGGATCTCGGGTAGGGGGTCTCGAACTGTGCGTCTAGGCCGGATGGTAAAGGAGACAGGGAACACTTTGTTTTACCCAGGTTCGGGCCCTCTCGATGGAGGTAATACCCTACTCCTGCTTGATTAATATTGATGATATGGGTAGTACAAGAGTAGATCTACCACGAGATCAAGGAGGCTAAACCCTAGAAGCTAGCCTATGGAATGATTGTTGTGTATGGAGTTGATTGCCTACGGACTAAACCCTCCGGTTTATATAGACACCGGATAGGGTTAGGGTTACACAAAGTCGGTTACAATGGTAGGAGATCTTAAATATCCGTATCTGTAGGATCGAAAGTATGTCTAGAGGGGGGGTGATTAGACTACTTGACCAAATAAAAACTTAACCTTTTCCCAATTTTAGTTCTTGGCAGATTTTAGCTATTGTAGGACAAGTCCAGCAATCATCACACAATTCAAGCAAGCATGCAAAGAGTATATTGGCAGCAGAAAGTAAAGCATGCAACTTGCAAGAATGTAAAGGGAAGGGTTTGGAGAATTCAAATGCAATTGGAGACACGGATGTTTTTCCCGTGGTTCGGATAGGTGGTGCTATCCTACATCCACGTTGATGGAGACTTCAACCCACGAAGGGTAACGGTTGCGCGAGTTCACGGAGGGCTCCACCCACAAAGGGTAACGGTTGCGCGAGTCCACGGAGGCTCCACCCACAAAGGGTAACAGTTGCGCGAGTCCACGAAGGGCTCCACCCACGAAGGGTCCACGAAGAAGCAACCACCCACAAAGGGTCCACGAAGAAGCAACCACCCACAAAGGGTCCACGAAGAAGTAACCTTGTCTATCCCACCATGGCCATCACCCACGAAGGACTTGCCTCACTAGCGGTAGATCTTCACGAAGTAGGCAATCTCCTTGCCCTTACAAACTCCTTGGTTCAACTCCACAATCTTGTCGGAGGCTCCCAAGTGACACCTAGCCAATCTAGGAGACACCACTCTCCAAGAAGTAACAAATGGTGTGTAGGTAATGAACTCCTTGCTCTTGTGCTTCAAATGATAGTCTCCCCAACACTCAACTCTCTCTCATAGGATTTGGATTTTGTGGAAAGAAGATTTGAGTGGAAAGCAACTTGGGGAAGGCTAGAGATCAAGATTCATATGGTAGGAATGGAATATCTTGGTCTCAACACATGAGTAGGTGGTTCTCTCTCAGAACATATGAGTTGGAATTGTGTATGTGTTCTGATGGCTCTCTCCACGAATGAAGAGCAGGTGGAGGGGTATATATAGCCTCCACACAAAATCCAACCGTTACACACAGTTTTCCAATCTCGGTGGGACCGAATCAACAAACTCGGTCGGACCGAAAATGTAAACCTAGTGACCGTTAGAGATTTTCGGTGGGACTGGCATGCAACTCGGTAGGACCGATATGGTTAGGGTTTGGGCATAACGTAATCTCGGTGAGACCGATTACACAAACTCGGTGAGACCGAATTTGGTAATTAGCTAACCAGAGAGTTGGTCAGGCAAACTCGATGGGACCGATTTTCTCTTTCGGTGAGACCGAAAAGTTACAAAAAGGAAACACTGAATTTACATTGCAATCTTGATGGGACCGATCCGCTCTTTCGGTGAGACCGAAAAGTTACGAAAGGGAAACAGAGAGTTTGCAATCCCATCTCGGTGAGACCGAGATCCCTATCGGTAGAACTGAATTGCTAGGGTTTGGCAGTGGCTTATGACAAGTGAAACTCGGTGGCACCGGATAGGAAGAATCAGTAGGACCGAGTTTGGCTTAGGGTTTAGTTCATATGTGGATATGGGGAAAGTAGTTGAGGGTTTTGGAGCATATCACTAAGCACATGAAGCAAGAGGCTCATTAAGCAACACCTCATCCCTCCTTGATAGTATTGGCTTTTCCTAAAGACTCAATGTGATCTTGGATCACTAAAATATAAAATGAAGAGTCTTGAGCTTTTGAGCTTGAGCCAATCCTTTGTCCTTAGCATTTGAGGGTTCCACTTTCACATCCATGCCATGCCAATCATTGAGCTTTCCTGAAATAATCATCTTGGAATAGCATTAGCTCAATGAGCTATATGTTGTTATGAATTACCAAAACCACCTAGGGATAGTTGCACTTTCAATCTCCCCCTTTTTGGTAATTGATGACAACATATAGATCAAAGCTTCGACAAATGATAATGAGCATGAAATATATCGTCGCTTTGAGAAGTATGTGATAAGTAAGAGCTCCCCCTAAATTTGTGCATATTTAAAATTTGCTTTGGACTGCAAATGCACAAGGAGTTAGAGTCATGGGTTACTCTTCCATGTCACATACATCTTGGTGGAGCACTTAAAATGATAAGAATGAAATACATGCACTCATCACCAAGAATAGTGAATGATCACATAAGATAGATAAGATGATAACATTAAGCAAACATTAAGTGTAGCTTATGATCAAACACATGATCATCAATGTCTCACGAGCAATGACATAGTATCTCAAGCACTCAAAAGCAAACAAAGTTCGAAAAACCACCAAATAAAGCAAGAGAGAAAAAAGCAACACACTCTCTCTCTCGAAGCCTATGATCTATACATTTTCTCCCCCTTTGGCAACAAGTTACCAAAAAGTTCCTGGAAAATTCATAGTGCTAGATCGACACTCAGGCTTGATCTTCTGGTGGTAGTGGAGTCCGGAGCACTCCAAGGACGAAGCCTTCTGTAGACGTGGTCGGAGTCAAGACTGAAGTAGATGCTGGAGCTGGTGGAACTGAAGCTGTAGCTGGTGCAGAAGTGGTGGCTCTGGTGTCAGCAACTGGCACTGCAGATGACCTCGGACCTCGTGGCACTCTGGCAAAGGCATCAGTTGTAGTCCTGCCTCTCCTCTCCTGCATGTCATCCTGGAGCTACTCCACGGCAGTCTGAATCTCTGTCACCTTGACATCCAAGTCATAGAACTTTTGTTCCATGATCCTCTCTAAGCTTGCCTGGTTCTGAGTTAGGGTGGCTAGTCCTTTCTCAATCTGCAGGGTGGATGCAATCAGGTAACCAAGCTGCTCTTGTTTGGTTTTCAAGAAATACTCAGATGCCTCCTCTTGAGTTGGCATCTTGGCAGCTTTCTCCTTCCTTGCCTTCTCCTTCTTGGCTTGTGCTTGGGCAGATGATGGCTCATTCTCAGTCATGACCACTTGATTATCTTCAAATTCTGGACGGATGGGCAAGTGTTCTTTGTCCAACAAGTATATGCCCGTGCCCATCTTGGAGTTAATGAGCTCCTGAATTTGTGGGGCATATCCACAGCTCCTCTTCTGGTCTGCTGCTGTCCTCTTGATTGTCTCTACCATGAGGCTCATCACCTTGAACTTCTGTGGCACATCAAAGATATGAAGCAAATTGATTGCATGGCCTCTGATCATCTTGTGATCACCTGACTTGGGCAAGAGAGTGTGCCTCAAAATCCAATTAATAGTTGGCAGCCCTGACAGAAGATAATCCACTGAGCCAAATTTGAAAGTTTCAAGTGCCTCGTTTGGAATTTCCTTGTACATGTTGGACATAGAGTTGTGGTCCATCTTCTTCTTGGCATAGATATCCAAGTCATCCTCATGCTCCTCTGGGGCATTGATGAGCTGTGCCCACTCAGCAACAGTAGATTGGTACCTCGTACCTTCAGACATCCATGTAATCCTTCCATCTGGGTAGAAGTGTGCTGTGGAGTAGAATTGCATGATAAGCTCCTCGTTCCACTTTGTGAGCTTCTGCCCAACAAAGTCTGCAACTCCACAAGCACTAAAGCTGTCATACACTCCAGGGTAGTGTTCCTCATTTTCCTTCATGTAGGTCCAGTCGACCCATCTCATGTCACAAACAATGGGCTTCTTGTCAAGCAGTACTGTCTCATAGAAATCTTGCTGTTCCTTGGTGTGAAATCTGTAATCCACAGCAGTCCTTCTCCTTGAAGCATACGGATCTGCTTCTCTCCACTTCCTCAGCCCTGAGTCTCTCCTGAGCTTCATATCCTCAGCCACAGGATGAGCATCGTTGTGGTCTGGGATCTTGGGCTTGAGTTTTCTGAGAACTTGCTCTTCATCATCTTCTTCTGCAGCTTTAGGCACTGGGGCCTTGTTCTTCTCAGCAGCTGGGATGCTTCTTGTATTCCTCTTTGGTGCAGACTTGGGCTTGGAGGCAGCTTTGGGTGCTTCTTTGGGCTTAGATGCAGCAGCCCCTGTCCTGATAGCATCACCCATAAGCTTAGGTGCCTTAGGTGCTGGTGTAGCAACCTCTTCTTCTTCCTCTTCTTCCATGATGGAAGCCTTTCCAAGCACTCTGGCTACGGTCTTCTTGACCCTTTCCTTCCTTTTCTTGCCTTCAGCAGCAACTGGCTCTATGGGAGTGGGCTTCTCAGAAATCTTGGTTGAAGCTCTGGCCTTTGGCATAGGCTGCCTGCCTGCTGGCCTTTTGATCTTTAAGCCTGGCTTTGTGCCCTGTGCTGGCTCAACTCTCTTGGAAGTTGCTTCCTCTTCTGCCACATAGTCTTCATCCTTAGAATCTGAAGTTCTCTTCTTCCTCTGTCTGGTGGCAGCTTTTGGTAAATTGCTAGAAGTACTTCTGCTGCCATCATCTGAAGAGCTGGAGGGACTAGTGCCCTCACTCATCTGCACTTGCTGCTCTGACAAGTTCTAGCTGTCACTCTGATCAGACATGTTGCAAACTCTGACTGCTGACCCTGTGAATAGTTTATAGATGAGGTAGAATAGATGAGCATCACAAAATGCAGAGATTTTTGCAAAAGAATGATCCAAAAACTTAGTTTTAGTTTCCCACTGAAATCATCTCGGATCTACCAATTTTTAAACTCCGTGATACTGAAGCAGTTTTGGCACCTAAACTAGTGAACTTGGTCAGACCGAGTCACAGTTCGGTGGCACCGAGACTGCTAGGGTTTCACAGAGTTCCAAAATCGATCACACCGATAAGTAATTCTCGGTCAGACCGAGTCTCACTTGTGCAATGGCATAAGCCAAATCGGTGGGACCGAGTTTTTCAACTCGGTGGGTCCGAGATGGTTTCGGCGGAAACCTAACCCTAAATTTTTTGAATCAAAGCTAATCTACGGGCGCATTGACTGGACAGGAGTGTTTCAATCATGGCAAGAATCATGAAGAACACAATGTGCTAGGAATCAGACGGGGAATAGCACAAAGATCAAGTCCATACCCTAGTTCGGCGAGGACTTGCTACGGCGGCAACAACGGGGCAGAATTCCAGTTGACGGCGACGGAGACCAGCGACTGGAGGCGGCTGGTGGCGAGAAGACGATCCGGAGACCAAGTTGGTAGAGCAGGCTATCGCGCGGGCGAAGGGGTTCCGAGAAATTTCCAAATTTTTGCCCGTGACTATATATAGCCCGACCCTGTCGGTGTGACCGAGTGGAACAACTCGGTGGCACCGAGATTCATAACTGCAAGAAGTTACTGAAACTCGGTGTGACCGAAAGGTTCAAATCGGTTGCACCGAGATCGAAAACCTAGATCAACTTAATGATCTCGGTAGGACCGAAAGTGAGGTATCGGTCAGACCGAGAATCATAAAGAGGTTTTGGAAGTTTAAGTCTATGACGAATCGGGGACTCCGAGCGCTCCTCACACAGAGTGGTTCGAATCTGACTTGATCAAATTTTGTGATGTAGCATGAATAGAGTTTGAGACGAGAAAAGCATAGATAGCTAGAGGAGGTTCTTAGGCACTCTTGTCCATCCACTTGGCAAAAGGAAATAAAACCAAACAATCAAAACAACAAGTGGATGTCCTCGAATGAGTAAAATATGCAACCAGCATGCTCACACAATAAGATGGCAAATGAAATATGTGACAAGGCATGCACAACCAATTCTAGCATCTATCAAGCAATTTGCGATGACTAGGTCATCTATATATGAGTATATTGACTTAGGAGTCAAGTGAGAACACTTGATCATAGGTCATACTCATCGTTTAAGCTCAAGTGGGGTTACCACTTTTACATAAAGCATTGTTGTGTTCACATCTTTAGAGTTGCTTTAGCTCAAGTCTTAGAGTAAAGCTCCCCCTAGATGTGATACCCCCCCTTAGAGGGATGAACTAACCTCGGGTTTTGTCGATGATGACTTCATGTAGATGTTGAAGATGTGGATGCTCAATGTTGATGTAGATCACTTGGAGCTATCCATTTGAGTGAATTGCACTTTCAATACCTACATGGGTTATTCCCACAAGGAACAAACAAGGATATCCATAGACATAGAGTGATGCACACACAAGATGATGTCCATGAAAACTTTTAGGTTACCTTGTCCCTTGTCTTACCAACAAGAGGGTTTGTGACTCCTTGAACTAGTGCAAGATGTGGAAGTTGATTGCACTTGTTCTTGCCAAAATGATAAGAGTGAAGTATGTTGGCGGAGTCACCCTCAAGAACTCTCTAGTTCTTCTTCTTTTGGATCCACATCATCTTGATGGGAATCCTTGGAGTTGTAGTCGTACTTGATGAAGTGGAACTTGAAGTAGTCTTGGGAATCCACTTGACTAAGGTCTTAGGAGCTTCTTCAAATGCGTCAATTTCCTCTTGAAGCTTGTCCTTGCCTTTTTGCTTGTAGTCTTGTGGTGGAAGATCATCTTGAGCTTGTGTCCCCTTGAAAGAAGTATCATACTTCTCTTGTTGAGGAACAAACTTTGTCTTGGGGTATTGATCTTCTTACCACTCAACTCCATTGGCATTGAACTTTCGTTCAAAACCAACACCTTGATTCTTCTGGTGCATTCCTTGCTTGCGCACAATTTCCTCGAATTGCTTACTCCCGGCAAGGCTTTTGTACACTCCTTTCTCTATAATTCCCTTCAATAAGCTATTTTCTTGCTCAAGTGTAACTTGGCTAAGAGAATCATTAGTGGAATCAAGAGAACTACTAGAAGCAACAATATTGGATTTAGCATGATCATTGTTACTGCTAGAGGAAGAATCTTTCTTGTTCTTGTTACTAGACTTGACTTGAGGCATGTAAGTGGATAGGAGTAAACGCTTGGCAATGTAAGATGAACTTTTCTTGCGGAGATCATCATTGATTGCTTTTAAGAACTCATGCTCTTGCTCAAGATTGAGCTTTTCAAAGCGTAATTTCTCATGAGCTCTTAAAAGTTCTCGATGATCTTCGAAGATAGTTTCATGAGCTAACTTAAGAGTGTTTAGTTCTTTAGTTAGAGCCTCAATCTTCTCCTTATCATTGTCATTCGTTTTATCTTGATTAGCATGATTAATTGACGTTTCATCATAGTATTCATCACGAGAGTTGTCAACAAGCAAATCATCACCTAACAAGTCATCTTCATCACTATTGAAATCAACATACTCGGGGTGTGTTACCTTAGGACCTTTGGCCATGAAGCATCTTCCAATTCCTTCATTTGGTGAGTCAAATATGTCGTAGGAGTTGGTTGACACAAGTGCTAGACCGGCAACACCTTCATCTTGAGTATCTTCGGAGTCGGAGTGATAACTTCTCTCGGAGTGGCTGTCGGAGTCGGAGCCGGATACCCATTCACCAACATGAGCTTGATGTCTTCGTTTTGTGTAGCTCCTTGATGATTTTTCCTTCCTTTCCGAATCCTTGCTTCTCCGTGAGTATCTTCGTTCATAACGATCATCTCTACTCCTTCTCTCTCTTGGTGGTGATTCTTTGCTTCTTCTTTTTGGAGAATCTTCTCTTCTCTTGTAGGGAGCCGTACACTCATTGGAATAGTGTCCGGGTCTTCCACAACTGTAGCAGTTTCGCTCTCAACTAGAAGATCTTTTGTCATTGTAGGACCTTGACTTGAAGCTTCTATCTTTGCTTCTACTCTTGTAGAACTTGTTGAAGTTCTTCACCATTAAGCTCAATTCTTCATTGAAGTTTTGTTTCTCACTTGATGATGTAGGGGCTTCACATGAGGCTTTGTAGGCACCACTTGATTTGTTGTGAAGTTCCTCTTTATCCTTAAGTGACATCTCATGAGCAATAATTCTTCCAATCACCTCCGTTGGCTTGAGATCTTTGTAATTGGGCATCATTTGGATCAATGTGCACACGGTATCATATTTTCCATACAAGGCTCTTAGAATCTTCTTGATGATGAATCTATCGGTCATCTCTTCACTTCCTAAGCCGGCAATCTCATTTGTGATGAGAGCAAGCCTAGAGTACATTTCAGCGACACCTTCACCATCCTTCATTTTGAACTTGTCAAGTTGACTTTGAAGCACATCTAACTTGGATTCCTTGACGGAGTCGGTACCTTCGTGCATATCAATCAAAGTGTCCCAAATTTCCTTTGCATTCTCAAGACGGCTGATTTTGTTGAATTCTTCGGGGCATAATCCGTTGAAGAGAATATCACAAGCTTGAGCATTGTATTGCAACATCTTCAACTCATCCGCGGTAGCTTCACGGTTTGGTTCTTTCCCATCAAAGAAGTCACCTTGCAAACCAACACACACAATAGCCCAAACGGCGGGGTTATGTCCAAAAATATGCATTTTCATTTTATGCTTCCAACTAGCAAAATTTGTACCATCAAAGTAAGGACCTCTACGGTGATAATTTCCCTCGCTAGACGCCATACTCTCCTAGGTTGTGAAACCAAGGCTATGACCACCAAAAGCTATGGAGATCAAAGCAACTGGAGACCAAAGCTCTGATACCACTTGTAGGATCGAAAGTATGTCTAGAGGGAGGGTGATTAGACTACTTGACCAAATAAAAACTTAACCTTTTCCCAATTTTAGTTCTTGGCAGATTTTAGCTATTGTAGGACAAGTCAAGCAATCATCACACAATTCAAGCAAGCATGCAAAGAGTATATTGGCAGCGGAAAGTAAAGCATGCAACTTGCAAGAATGTAAAGGGAAGGGTTTGGAGAATTCAAACGCAATTGGATACATGGATGTTTTTCCCGTGGTTCGGATAGGTGGTGCTATCCTACATCCACGTTGATGGAGACTTCAACCCACGAAGGGTAACGGTTGCGCGAGTCCACGGAGGGCTCCACCCACAAAGGGTAACGGTTGCGCGAGTCCACGGAGGGCTCCACCCACAAAGGGTAACGGTTGCGCGAGTCCACGAAGGGCTCCACCCACGAAGGGTCCATGAAGAAGCAACCACCCACAAAGGGTAATGGTTGCGCGAGTCCACGAAGGGCTCCACCCACGAAGGGTCCACGAAGAAGCAACCACCCACAATGGGTCCACGAAGAAGTAACCACCCACAAAGGGTCCACGAAGAAGCAACCTTGTCTATCCCACCATGGCCATCGCCCACGAAGGACTTGCCTCACTAGCGGTAGATCTTCATGAAGTAGGCGATCTCCTTGCCCTTACAAACTCCTTGGTTCAACTCCACAATCTTGTCGGAGGCTCCCAAGTGACACCTAGCCAATCTAGGAGACACCACTCTCCAAGAAGTAACAAATGGTGTGTAGGTAATGAACTCCTTGCTCTTGTGCTTCAAATGATAGTCTCCTCAACACTCAACTCTCTCTCATAGGATTTGGATTTTTTGGAAAGAAGATTTGAGTGGAAAGCAACTTGGGGAAGGCTAGAGATCAAGATTCATATGGTAGGAATGGAATATCTTGGTCTCAACACATGAGTAGGTCCAAGAGAGAGTCTTGTATACTCAACCTTAACACATACACAAGACTACCGAGAGAGGTGCTTACTTCTCCTCCACCTCCCCATATATATCGGAGGTGTGTTTTAGGTTGGCAATGTATGTCAAAAGGTTAGAGCCACCCTGGCTTAGTTGTTTGAGCCAGCCTGACTTTTACATTTGGATCACTGGCAATCTCTAAAAGACACCCTGACTGTACGTTGAGCCATCCTGGCTATACCAATCCCAAACCCGTATTGCATTAGAGCCACTCTGGCTAATGTGAAACTCGGTGAGACCGAATTTGGTAATTAGCTAACCAGAGAGTTGGTCAGGCAAACTCGGTGGGACCGATTTGCTCTTTCGGTGAGACCGAAAAGTTACAAAAAGGAAACACTGAATTTACATTGCAATCTCTATGGGACCGATCCGCTCTTTCGGGGGGACCGAAAAGTTACGAAAGGGAAACAGAGAGTTTGCAATCCCATCTCGGTGAGACCGAGATCCCTATCGGTAGAACTGAATTGCTAGGGTTTGGCAGTGGCTTATGACAAGTGAAACTCGGTGGCGCCGGATAGGAAGAATCGGTAGGACCAAGTTTGGCTTAGGGTTTAGGGTCATATGTGGATATGGGGAAAGTAGTTGAGGGTTTTGGAGCATATCACTAAGCACATGAAGCAAGAGGCTCATTAAGCAACACCCATCCCTCCTTGATAGTATTGGCTTTTCCTAAAGACTCAATGTGATCTTGGATCACTAAAATATAAAATGAAGAGTCTTGAGCTTTTGAGCTTGAGCCAATCCTTTGTCCTTAGCATTTTGAGGGTTCCACTTTCACATCCATGCCATGCCAATCATTGAGCTTTCCTGAAATAATCATCTTGGAATAGCATTAGCTCAATGAGCTATATGTTGTTATGAATTACCAAAACCACCTAGGGATAGTTGCACTTTCAGTATCCCCAAGCTTGCCTTCCACGCCAAGGAAAGTCCCATCCGGACACGGGACGAAGTCTTCAATCTTGTATCTTCATAGTCCAGGAGTCCGGCTGAAGGTATAGTCCGGATACCCGAACACCCCCTAATCCAGGACTCCCTCACTTGCCATGGGAGAAGTGCTTAGCTTTGGGTTCGATCTTGCGGTGTCCTTTCCCAGTGACAGAAGGGGCAGCAAGGCACGTATTGCATCGTTGCCATCAAGGATAACAAGATGGGGTTTATTTCATATTGCATGAATTTATCTCTCTACATCATGTCATCTTGCTTAAGGCGTTACTCTATTTTTAACTTAATACTCTAGATGCATTCTGGATAGCGGTCGATGAGTGGAGTAATAGTAGTAGATGCATAATCGTTTCGGTCTACTTGTCACGGACGTGATGCCTATATACATGATCATGCCTAGATATTCTCATAAATATGCTCAATTCTGTCAATTGCTCAACAGTAATTTGTTCACCCACCATAGAATACTTATGCTCTTGAGAGAAGCCACTAGTGAAACCTATGGCCCCCAGGTCTATTCTCATCATATCAATCTCCATCACTTTAATCTTGCTTTGCCTTTTACTTTGCTTTTACTTTTTACTTTGCATCTTTATACCAAAAATACCAAAAATATTATATCTATCAGATCTCACTCTCGTAAGTGACCGTGAAGGGATTGACAACCCTAATCGCGTTGGTTGCGAGTAGCTATCGTTTTGTGTAGGTACGAGGGACTTGAGCGTGGCCTCCTACTGGATTGATACCTTGGTTCTCAAAAACTGAGGGAAATACTTACACTACTCTGCTGCATCATCCCTTCCTCTTCGGGGAAAACCAACGTAAGCTCAAGACGTAGCAAGAAGGATTTCTGGCACCGTTGCCGGGGAGTCTACGCAAAAAGTCAACATACCAAGTACCCATCACAATCCCTATCTCTCGCATTACATTATTTGCCATTTGCCTCTCGTTTTCCTCTCCCCCAATTCACTCTTGCCGTTTTATTCGCCCTCTCTCTCTCTCTCTATCCTCCCTCTCTATTTTCCTCTTTTGCCCGTTTGCTCTTGTTTGCTTGTGTGCTAGTTTGCTTGTTTGTCGCGATGGCTCAACCGAGATTTGGTGATCTCCACCTCAAAAGGTTAGAGGAGATCGAAACCAACGTTAGGAAGTTTATGGTTTTGCAATTTGAGCATAACAATTTCTTTAGAAATGAGCTTAAGGAACAAAAAAGTTTTATGAGTTATATGAATAAAGAGCTAGATGATATGTCTAAATAATTTGATGGTATAAGATCCCAAATTGCTCGTCTAGAAAAGATGACTGCTGGAATTTCGGATATGCAAGCCACCTTAGTTAATAAGATGGCTGCTAAACCGGATTCCTATGAAAATCAAGATGAAGATCTAAAAGTTATTGATGTGTCTCCTATTAAATCTTTATTTTGCAATATAAATCTTGATGAAACTAAATATGATCTTCCTTTACCTAGAAGGCGTTCTAAAAATTCAGAGTATTTAGATCTTAATGATGAAATTGATGAAAGTGGAATTGAAAGAAATAAAAATCTAGATGTTGCTAAACCCACTATATTGGATTTCAAGGAATTTAATTATTAAAGTTTCTCTTTAATTGATTGTATTTCCTTGTTGCAATCCGTGCTAAATTCTCCACATGATTATAGTCAAAATAAAGCCTTCACCGAACATATTGTTGATGCCTTGATGCAACCTTATGAAAAAAAAACTTGAGTTGAAAGTTTCTATCCCTAGAAAACTCTATGATGAGTGGGAACCAACTATTAAAATTAAAATTAAAGATCATGAGTTTTATGCTTTGTGTGACTTGGGTGCTAGTGTCTCTACTATTCCCAAGACTTTGTGTGATTTGCTAGATTTCCGTAATTTTGATGATTGCTCTCTAAACTTGCATCTTGCGGATTCCACTATTAAGAAACCTATGGGAAGGATTAATGATGTTCTTATTGTTGCAAAAAGAAATTATGTGCCCGTAGATTTCATTGTTCTTGATATAGATTGCAATCCTTCTTCCCTATTATTCTTGGTAGACCTTTCTTTAGAACGGTTGGTGCGATTATTGATATGAAGAAAGGGAATATTAGATTTCAATTTCCATTAAAAAAGGGAATGGAACACTTCCCTAGAAAGAAAATAAAATTACCATATGAAACTATCATGAGAGCCACTTATGGATTGCCTACCAAAGATGACAATACCTAGATCTATCCTCGCTTTTATGCCTAGCTAGGGGCGTTAAACGATAGCGCTTGTTGGGAGGCAACCCAATTTTAAATTTTTTTCCTTGCTTTTTGCTCCTGCTTAGTAATAAGTAAATTATTTAGCCTCTGTTTTGGTTGTGTTTTTTTGTGTTTAGTTAGTGTTTGTGCCAAGTAGAACCATTGGGAAGACTAGGGGAAAGTCTTGTTGAACTTGCTGTAAAAAACAGAAACTTTAGCGCTCACGAGAACTGCTGTAATTTTTATTTGAAGAGTGCTATTTAATTCTTTTTGAAGATGATTAATAGATAAATTCCTCACGTCCAGAAATTTATTTTAGAATTTTTGGGGTTCCAGATCTTGCGCTAGCTACAGATTACTATAGACTGTTCTGTTTTTGACAGATTCTGTTTTTCGTGTGTTGTTTGCTTATTTTGATGAATCTATGGTTAGTAAAATAGTTTATAATCCATAGAGAAGTTGGAATACAGTAGGTTTAACACCAATATAAATAAATAATGAGTTCATTACAGTACCTTGAAGTGGTCTTTTGTTTTCTTTCGCTAACGGAGCTCACGAGTTTTCTATTTTGAGTTTTGTGTTGTGAAGTTTTCAAGTTTTGGGTGAATTCTTTTGATGGATTATGGAACAAGGAGTGGCAAGAGCGTAAGCTTGGGGATTCCCATGTAACCCCCAAGATAATCCAAAGACACCAAAAAGTCAAAGCTTGGGGATGCCTCGGAAGGCATCCCCTCTTTCGTCCACTTCCATCGGTAATTTACTTGGAGCTATATTTTTATTCACCAACATGATATGTGTTTTGCTTGGAGCGTCTTGTATTATTTGTGTCTTTATGTCTTAGTATGTCACAATCATACTTTCTGTACACACCTTTTGAGAGATCCATACATGAATTAAAATTTGATAGAATACTCTATGTGCTTCACTTATATCTTTTGAGCTATGTAGTTTTGCTCTATGTGCTTCACTTATATCTTTTGAGCTAAGTAGTTTTGCTCTATGTGCTTCACTTATATTTCTTGAGCGTTATAATTTTGCTCTATGTGCTTCACTTAGATCTTTTAGAGCACGGTGGTGGATTTGTTTTAAAGAAACTATTGATCTCTCATGCTTCACTTAAATTATTTTGAGAGTTTCTTAATAGCATGGTAATTTGCTTAATAATAATATGCTTGGTATTCAAGATTTGTGAAACTTTCTTTTGAGTGTGTTGAATACTAAGAAAATATTGAAGCATGATAATTGTTTTGAGATATGGAGGTGATAATATTAAAGTCATGCTAGTTGAGTAGTTGTGAATTTAAAGAATACTTGTGTTAAAGTTTATGATTCCCGTAGCATGCACGTATGGTGAACCATTATGTGATGAAGTCATAGCATGATTTATTTATTGATTGTCTTCCTTATGAGTGGCGGTCGGGGACGAGCGATGGTCTTTTCCTACCAATCTATCCCCCTAGGAGCATGCGCATAATACTTTGCTTTGATAACTTCTAGATTTTTGCAATAAGTATATGAGTTCTTTATGACTAATGTTGAGTCCATGGATCATACGCACTCTCACCCTTCCACCTTTGCTAGCCTCTCTAATACCGCGCACCTTTCGCCGGTATCATACACCTACCATATACCTTCCTCAAAATAGCCACCATACCTACCTATTATGGCATTTCCATAGCCATTCCGAGATATATTTCCATGCAACTTTCCACCGTTCCGTTTATCATGACACACTCCATCATTGTCATATTGCATATCCCGGTACACCGCCAGAGGCATTCATATAGAGTCATATTTTGTTCTAAGTATTGAGTTGTAAGAAAAATAAAAGTGTGATGATCATCATTATTAGAGCATTGTCCCAGTGAGGAAAGAATGATTGAGACTATGATTCCCCCATAAGTCGAGATGAGACTCTGGACGAAAAAAAGAGGCCAAAGAAGCCCAAATAAAAAGAGGCCATAAAAAAAGAGAAAAGGCCCAAATAAAAAAAATGATGAGAGAAAAATAGAGAAGGGACAATGTTACTATCCTTTTACCACACTTGTGCTTCAAAGTAGCACCATGATCTTCATAGTAGAGAGTCTCCCATGTTATCACTTTCATATACTAGTGGGAATTTTTCATTATAGAACTTGGCTTGTATATTCCAATGATGGGCTTCCTCAAAATGCCCTAGGTCTTCATGAGCAAGCAAGTTGGATGCACACCCACTTAGTTTCTTTTTGAGCTTTCATATACTTATAGCTCTAGTGCATCCGTTGCATGGCAATCCCTACTCACTCACATTGATATCTATTGATGGGCATCTCCATAGCTCGTTGATACGCCCAGTTGGTGTGAGACTATCTTCTCCTTTTTGTCTTCTCCACAACCACCATTCTATTCCACCTATAGTGCTATGTCCATGGCTCACGCTCATGTATTGCGTGAAGATTGAAAAAGTTTGAGAACATCAAAAGTATGAAACAATTGCTTGGCTTGTCATCGGGGTTGTGCATGATTTAAATATTTTGTGTGATGAAGATAGAACATAGCCAGACTATATGATTTTGTAGGGATAGCTTTCTTTGGCCATGTTATTTTGAGAAGACATGATTACTTTGTTAGTATGCTTGAAGTATTATTATTTTTATGTCAATATTAAACTTTTGTCTTGAATCTTATGGATCTGAATATTCTTGCCACAATAAACAGAATTACATGGATAAATATGTTAGGTAGCATTCCACATCAAAAATTCTGTTTTTATCATTTACCTACTCGAGGACGAGCAGGAATTAAGCTTGGGGATGCTTGATACGTCTCCAACGTATCTATAATTTTTGATTGTTCCATGCTATTATATTACCCGTTTTGGATGTTTATGGGTTTTATTTTACACTTCTATATTATTTTTGGGACTAACCTATTAACCCAAGGCCCAGTGCAAATTGCTGTTTTTTTGCCTATTTCAGTGTTTCGCGGAAAAGGAATATCAAACGGAATCCAAATGGAATGAAACCTTCGGGAGTGTTATTTTTGGAACAAACGTGATCCAGAGGACTTGGAGTGGACGTCAAGCAATCAACGAGGAGTCCACGAGGCAGGGGGCGCGCCCTCGCCCCTCGTGGCTCAACCGACCTACTTCTTCCTCCTATATATACTCATATACCCTGAAGACATACAGGAGCACCACGAAACCCTATTTCCACCGCCGCAACCTTCTGTACCCAAGAGATCCCATCTTGGGGCCTTTTCCGGAGCTCCGCCGGAGGGGGCATCGATCACGGAGGGCCTCTACATCAACTCCATGGCCCCTCCGATGATGTATGAGTAGTTTACTTCAGACCTTCAGTTCCATAGTTATTAGCTAGATGGCTTCTTCTCTCTCTTTGGATGTCAATACAAAGTTCTCCTCGATCTTCTTGAAGATCTATTTGATGTAACTCTTTTTGCGGTGTGTTTGTCAATATCCGATGAATTGTGGGTTTATGATCAAGTCTATCTATGAACAATATTTGATTCTTCTCTAAAATCTTTTATGTATGATTGGTTATCTTTGCAAGTCTCTTCAAATTATCAGTTTGGTTTGGCCTACTAGATTGATCTTTCTTGCAATGGGACAAGTGCTTAGCTTTGGGTTCAATCTTGCGGTGCTCGATCCCAGTGATAGAAAGGGAAACGACATGTATTGTATTGTTGCCATCGAGGATAAAAAGATGGGGTTTATATCATATTGCTTGAGTTTATCCTTCTACATCATGTTATCTTACCTAATGCGTTACTCTGTTCTTATGAACTTAATACTCTAGATGCATGCTGGATAGAGGTCGATGTGTGGAGTAATAGTAGTAGATGCAGGCAGGAGTCGGTCTACTTGTCACGGACGTGATGCCTATATACATGATCATGCCTAGATATTCTCATAATTATTCGCTTTTCTATCAATTGCTCGACAGTAATTTGTTCACCCACCGTAATACTTATGCTATCTTGAGAGAAGCCACTAGTGAAACCTATGGCCCCCGGGTCTATTCTCCATTATATTAATCTTCCGTCAACAAGCTATCTCTATTACCTTTTATTTTGCAATCTTTACTTTTAATCTTTATCATAAAAATACCAAAAATATTATCTTATCATCTCTATCAGATCTCACTCTCATAAGTGACCATGAAGGGATTGACAACCCCTTTATCGCATTGGTTGCGAGGTTCTTATTTGTTTGTGTAGGTACGAGGGAATTGCGTGTGGCCTCCTATTGGATTGATACCTTGGTTCTCAAAAACTGAGGGAAATACTTATGCTACTTTACTGCATCACCCTTTAATATTCAAGGGAAAACCAACGCAGTGCTCAAGAGGTAGCACTTGCCAGCCTCAGAATTGCGGTAGAGTTGGGAATCGAAAAGTTGATCATCCGCGGAGATTCGCAACTTGTAGTAAAGCAAGTGAACAAGGATTACCAAAGCCCGTTGATGGAAGCGTACATGAATTAAGTGAAAAAGTTGGAAGAACACTTTGACGGTCTGCAAATAGAGCTCATCCCTCATGCGGAAATCAGCATAGCTGATCAACTGTCAAAGTGTGTTGCCTAGAAGCTACCCGTGGAACCAGGGACTTTTGTGCTCCACCTGACTCGGCCCACAGTCATCCCATCAACAAGAGCCAAGAAGAGAAGGAAGATAAACTCCGGCAAATACTTTCCAACCGAGGTCCCAAAAGCCGTCGGCAAAGCAGTTGTCGGGAGCAGTGATGCGCCTGCTGGTGGGCAGCGACCTCGGGCAGAATCCCTGATTCTTGCCGATGAGATTAGCGCTCCCGCAGTCGAAGAAATTCCTTTAGTCCTTGTTGTCGAGCCCCAAGCTCCAACATGGGCACAACAAATAGTTCAATTTCTCCAAACAGGAGAACTTCCTGAAGAGCAAGAGCAAGCTGAGAAAGTAGCCCAATAGTCAAGTATGTACCAGTTTATGGATAACATCCTGTGCAGAAAGAGATCAAACAGAGTGAAATTAAAGTGCATTACCTGGGAAGATGGACTGGAGTTGTTGGCAGAGATACATGGAGGCATATGTGGTTCTCACATAGGAGCAAGAACCCTTATTGGGAAGGCCTTCCGACAAGGCTTTTATTGGTTCACTGCCCTCCGGGATGCAACTGAGCTAGTAACAAGATGTGAAGTATGCCAGTTCCATTCAAAGAGCATACATCAACCAGCACAAGCCCTCCAAATGATTCCTCTCTCCTGGCCCTTCTCGGTCTGGGGGCTCGATATTTTGGTCCCCTTCCCCCATGCTACCGGGGGTTTTGAGTTCTTGTACGTCGCCATCGACAAGTTCACAAAGTGGCCTGAAGTGGAGCCAGTGAGAAAGGTAACTACATAGTCAGCCGTCAAGTCTTCAAAGGATTAGTTTGCCGGTTTGGGGTCCCAAACAGGATCATCACCGACAAGGGCACATAATTCACGAGTCGCGCTTTCATGCAATATACCCAGAGCCTTGGGAGCAAGGTGTGCTTTGCATCTGTTGCTCATCCAAGGAGCAACGGGCAAGTGGAGAGGATAAATGTTGAAGTGTTGTGCGGGCTCAAGACAAGAACTTTTGACAGGCTGCACAAGTGCAGGAGGCGTTGGATTGACGAGTTGTCGGTGGTTCTCTGGTCACTCAGGACGACACCAAATCGAGCTACTGGCCAGAAACCCTTCTCCCTAGTTTATGGTGCAAAAGCGGTGCTCCCCATGGAACTCCTATACGGGTCACCTCGAGTACTTGCCTACGATGAAGTAGCGCAAGAGAAGCTGCGGCATGATGATGCCGTGCTCCTTTAGGAAGATCGTCTTGTTGGGGAACGCAGTAATTTCAAAAATTTACTACACACACGCAAGATCATGGTGATGCATAGCAACGAGAGGGGAGAGTATTGTCTACGTACCCTCATAGACCGTAAGCGGAAGCGTTATGACAACGCGGTTGATGTAGTCGTACGTCTTCACAATCGACCGATCCTAGTATCGAAAGTACGACACCTCTGCGATCTGCACACGTTCGGCTCGGTGACATCCCACGAACTCACGATCCAGCAGAGTGTCGAGGGAGAGCTTCGTCAGCACGACGGCGTGATGATGGTGATGATGAAGCTACCGGTGCAGGGCTTTGCCTAAGCACTACGGCGATATGACGGAGGTGGATTATGGTGGAGGGGGCACCGCACATGGCTAAGAGATCAATGATCAACTTGTGTGTCTATGGGGTGCCCCCTCCCCCGTATATAAAGGAGTGGAGGAGGGGGAGGGCCGGCCCTCTACTATGGCGCACCCTGGGGAGTCCTACTCCCACCGGGAGTAGGATTCCCCCCTTTCCAAGTAGTAGGAGTAGGAGACAAGGAAGGGGAAGAGAGAAGAGAAGGAAGGAGGGGGCACCGCCCCTCCCCCTAGTCCAATTCGGACTAGGCCTTGGGGGCGCGGCCTGCCCTAGGCAGCCCCTCTCTCTCTCCCCTAAAGCCCAATAAGGCCCACATACTCCCTGACAAATTCCCGTAACTCTCCGGTACTCCGATAAATACCCGAACCACTCAGAACCTTTCCGATGTCCGAATATAGCCTTCCAATATATCGATCTTTATGTCTAGAACATTTCGGGACTCCTTGTCATGTCCCTAATCTCATCTAGGACTCCGAACAACCTTCGGTACATCAAAACACATAAACTCATAATACCAATCATCACCGAACGTTAAGCGTGCGGACCCTACGGGGTTCGAGAACTATGTAGACATGACTGAGACTCATCTCCGGTCAATAACCAATAGCAGAACCTGGATGCTCATATTGGTTCCTACATATTGTGCGAAGATCTTAATCGGTCAAACCGCATAACAACATACGTTGTTCCCTTTGTCATCGGTATGTTACTTGCCCGAGATTCGATCGTCGGTATCTCAATACCTAGTTCAATCTCGTTACCGGCAAGTCTCTTTACTCGTTCCGTAATGCATCATCCCGCAACTAACTCATTAGTCACATTGCTTGCAAGGCTTATAGTGATGTGCATTACCGATAGGGCCTAGAGATACCTCTCCGACAATCGGAGTGACAAATCCTAATCTCGATCTATGACAACTCAACAAGTACCATCGGAGACACCTGTAGAGCACCTTTATAATCACCCAGTTACGTTGTGACGTTTGGTAGCACACAAAGTGTTCCTCCGGTATACGGGAGTTGCATAATCTCATAGTCATAGGAACATGTATAAGTCATGAAGAAAGCAATAGCAACAAACTAAACGATCATCGTGCTAAGCTAACGGATGGGTCAAGTCAATCACATCATTCTCTAATGATGTTATCCCGTTAATCAAATGACAACTCATGTCTATGGTTAGGAAACATAACCATCATTTATTCAACGAGCTAGTCAAGTAGGGGCATACTAGTGACATTCTGTTTTGTCTATGTATTCACACATGTACTAAATTTCCGGTTAATACAATTCTAGCATGACTAATAAACATTTATCATGATATAAGGAAATATAAATAAAAACTTTATTATTGCCTCTAGGGCATATTTCCTTTAGTCTCCCACTTGCACTAGAGTCAATAATCTAGTTCACATCATCATGTGATTTAACACCAATAGTTCACATGTTTATGTGATTAGTTCACATCTCCATGTGACTAACACCCAAAGGGTTTACTAGAGTCGATAATCTAGTTCACATCGCTATGTGATTAACACCCAAAGAGTGATCATGTTTTGCTTGTGAGAGAAATTTAGTCAACGGGTCTGCCACATTCAGAGCCGTATGTATTTTGCAAATTTTTCTATTTCTAGAATGCTTTGCACGGAGCCGCTCTACCTAATTGCTCCCACTTTCAATATGTATCTAGATCAAGACTTAGAGTCATCCAGATAGGTGTCAAAGCTTACATCGACGTAACTCTTTACGACGAACTCTTTGTCACCTCCATAACCGCAAAACATTTCCTTATTCCACTAAGGATATTTTTGACTGTTGTCCAGTGATCCACTCCTGGATCACTATTTTACCCTCTTGCCAAACTTATGGCGAGGTACACAATAGGTTTGGTACACAGCATGGCGTACTTTATAGAACCTATGACCGAGGCATAGGAAATGACTTTTCATTCTCTTTCTATTTTCTGCCGTGGTCGGGTTTTGAGTCTTTACTCAACTTCACACCTTGCAACACAGGCAAGAACTCCTTCTTTGACTATTCCATTTTGAGCTACTTCAAAATCTTGTCAAGGTATGTACTCATTGAAAATATATCAAGCATCTTTGATCTATCTCTATAGATCTTGATGCTCAATATGTAAGTAGCTTCACCGAGGTCTTTCTTTGAAAAACTCCTTTCAAACACTCCTTTATGCTTTCCAGAAAATTCTACATTATTTCCGATCAACAATATGTCATTCACATATACTTATCAGAAATGTTGTAGTGCTCCCACTCACTTTCTTGTAAATACAGGCTTCACCGCAAGTCTGTATAAAACCATATGCTTTGATCACTTTATCAAAGCATACATTCCAACTCCGAGATGCTTGCACCAGTCCATAGATGGATCGCTGGAGCTTGCTCACTTTGTTAGCACCTTTAGGATCGACAAAACCTTCTGGTTGCATCATATACAACTCTTCTTTGAGAAATCCATTAAGGAATACAATTTTGACATCCATTTGCCAGATTTAATAAAATGCAGCAACTGCTAACATGATTCAGACAGACTTTTAAGCATCGATACGAGTGAGAAAATCTCATCATAGTCAACACCTTGAACTTGTCAAAAACATTTTGCGACAATTCGAGCTTTGTAGATAGTAACACTAATATCAGCGTTCGGCTTCCTCTTGAAGATCCATTTATTATCAATGACTCACCGATCAACGGGCAAGTCAGTCAAAGTCCATACTTTGTTCTCATACATGGATCCCATCTCAGATTTCATGGCCTCAAGCCATTTTGCGGAATCTGGGCTCATCATCGCTTCCTCATAGTTTGTAGGTTCGTCATGGTCTAGTAACATGACTTCCAGAACAGGATTACCGTACCACTCTGGTGCGGACCATACTATGGTTGACCTACGAGGTTCAGTAGTAACTTGATCTGAAGTTTCATGATCATCATCATTAGCTTCCTCACTAATTGGTGTAGGAATCACTGGAACTGATTTCCGTGAGAACTACTTTCCAATTCGGGAGAATATACAATTACCTTATCAAGTTCTACTTTCCTCCCACTCACTTCTTTCGAGAGAAACTCCTCTAGAAAGGATCCATTCTTAGCAACAAAATATCTTGCCTCCAGATCTATGATAGAAGGTGTACCCAACAGTTTCTTTTGGGTATCCTATGAAGACACACTACTCTAATTTGGGTTCGAGCTAATCAATTTGAAACTTTTTCACATAAGCATCGCAACCCCAAACTTTAAGAAATGGCAGCTTTGGTTTCTTGCCAAACCATAGTTCATACGGTGTCATCTCAACGGATTTAGATGGTGCCCTATTTAACGTGAATGCAACTGTCTCTAATGCATAACCCCAAAACGATAGCGGTAAATCGGTAAGAGACATCATAGATCGCACCATATCTAGTAAAGTGCGATTACGATGTTCGAAGAAACCATTACGCTGTGGTGTTCCAGGTGGCGTGAGTTGCGAAACTATTCCGCATTGTGTCAAATGAAGACCAAACTCGTAACTCAAATATTCTCCTCCACGATCAGATCGTAGAAACTTTATTTTCTTGTTATGATGATTTTCCATTTCACTCTAAAATTCTTTGAACTTTTCAAATGTTTCAGACTTATGTTTCATCAAGTAGATATACCCATATCTGCTCAAATCATCTGTGAAGGTCAGAAAATAACGATACCCGCCGCGAGCCTCAACACTCATCGGACCACATACATTAGTATGTATTATTTCCAATAAGTCAGTTGCTCGCTCCATTGTTTCAGACTTATGTTTCATCAAGTAGATATACCCATATCTGCTCAAATCATCTGTGAAGGTCAGAAAATAACGATACCCGCCGCGAGCCTCAACACTCATCGGACCACATACATTAGTATGTATTATTTCCAATAAGTCAGTTGCTCGCTCCATTGTTTCAGACTTATGTTTCATCAAGTAGATATACCCATATCTGCTCAAATCATCTGTGAAGGTCAGAAAATAACGATACCCGCCGCGAGCCTCAACACTCATCGGACCACATACATTAGTATGTATTATTTCCAATAAGTCAGTTGCTCACTCCATTGTTTCGGAGAACGGAGTCTTAGTCATCTTGCCCATGAGGCATGGTTCGCAAGCATCAAGTGATTCATAATCAAGTGATTCCAAAAGCCCATCGACATGGAGTTTCTTCATGCACTTTACACCAATATGACCTAAACGGCAGTGCCACAAATAAGTTGCACTATCATTATTAACTTTGCATCTTTTGGCTTCAATATTATAAATATGTGTATCACTACGATCGATATTCAATAAACCATTCACCTCGGGTGTATGACCACAGAAGGTTTTATTCATGTGAACAGAATAACAATGATTCTTTGACTTAAATGAATAACCGTATTGCAATAAACATGATCCAATCATATTATGCTCAACACAAACACCAAATAACATTTATTTTAGGTTCAACACTAATCCCAAAGGTAAAGGGAGTGTGCGATGGTGATCTTATCAACCTTGAAATTACTTCCAACACACATCGTCACCTCGCCCTCAACTAGTCTTTGTTTATTTTGCAACTCCCCTTTCGAGTTAGTTCTTTTAGCAAATGAACCATTATCGAATACCGACGGGTTTGCTATAAACACTAGTAAAGTACACATCAATAACATGTATATCAAATATACCTTTGTTCACTTTGCCATCCTTCTTATCCGCCAAGTATCTAGGACAGTTCCACTTCTAGTGACCATTTCCTTTGCAGTAGAAGCACTCAGTTTCAGGCTTGGGTCTAGCTTTGGGCTTCTTCATGCGAGTGGAAACTTGCTTGCCATTATTCTTGAAGTTCCCTTTCTTCCCCTTGCCCTTTTACTTGAAACTACTGGTCTTGTCAACCATAAACACTTGATGCCTTTCTTGATTTCTACCTTCGTCGATTTCAGCATCACAAAGAGCTTGGGAATCGTTTCCGTTACCCCTTGCATATTATAGTTCATCATGAAGTTCTAATAACTTGGTGATAGTGACTAGAGAACTCTGTCAATCACTATCTTATCTGGAACATTAACTCCAACTTGATTCAAGTGATTGTAGTACTCAGACAATCTGAGCACATGCTCACTGGTTGAGCTATTCTCCTACATCTTGTAGGAAAAGTACTTGTCAGAGGTATCATACCTCTCGACTCGGGCATGAGTTTAAAATACCAATTTCAGATCTTGGAACATCGTATATGCTCCGTGGCATTCAAAACGTTTTTGATGTCCCGGTTCTAAGCCATAAAGCATGGTGCACTAAACTATCAAGTAGTCATCATACCGAGCTTTGTCAAACGTTCATAATGTCTGTATCTGCTCCTGCAATAGGTCCGTCACCTAGCGGTGCATCAAGGACATAATACTTCTGTGCAGCAATGAGGATAACCCTCAGATCACGGAGCTAGTCTGCATCATTACTACTGACATCTTTCAACCTATTTTTTCTCTAGGAACATATCAAAAATAAATGGGGTGCTACATCGCAAGCTATTGATCTACAACATAGATATGCAAATACTATCAGGACTAAGTTCATGATAAATTAAAGTTCAATTAATCATATTACTTAAGAACTCCCACTTAGATAAACATCCCTCTAGTCATCTAAGTGATCACGTGATCCAAATCAACTAAACCATGTCCGATCATCACGTGAGATGGAGTAGTTTTCAATGGTGAACATCACTATGTTGATCATATCTACTATATGATTCACGCTTGACCTTTCGATCTCCAGTGTTCCGAGGCCATATCTGCATATGCTAGGCTCGTCAAGTTTAACCCGAGTATTCTGCGTGTGCAAAACTGGCTTGCACCATTGTATGTGAACGTAGAGCTTATCACACCTGATCATCACGTGGTGTCTCAGCACGAAGAACTGTCGCAACGGTGCATACTCCGGGAGAACACTTATACCTTGAAATTTAGTGAGAGATCATCTTATAATGCTACCACCGAACTAAGCAAAATAAGATGCATAAAGGATAAACATCACATGCAATCAAAATGATATGATATGGCCATCATCATCTTGTGCCTTTGATCTCCATCTCCAAAGCACCGTCATGATCACCATCGTTACCGGCTTGACACCTTGATCTCCATTGAAGCATCGTTGTCGTCTCGCCAACTATTGCTTCTACGACTATTGCTACTGCTTAGTGATAAAGTAAAGAAATTACATGGCGATTGTATTTCATACAATAAAGCGACAACCATATGGCTCTTGCCAGTTGCCGATAACTGTGTTACAAAACATGATCATCTCATACAATAAAATTTAGCATCATGCCTTGACCATATCACATCACAACATGCCCTGCAAAAACAAGTAAGACGTCCTCTACTTTGTTGTTGCAAGTTTTACGTGGCTGCTACGGGCTTCTAGCAAGAACCGTTCTTACCTACGCATCAAAACCACAACGCGGTATAGTGATTGCTTTTTGATCTTCAGAAAGAACCCTGTTCATTGAATCCGATTCAACTAAAGTTGGAGAAACTGACACCCACCAGCCACCTGTGTGCGAAGCATGTTGGTAGAACCAGTCTCGCGTAAGCGTACGCGTAATGTCGGTCTGGGCCGCTTCATCCAACAATACCACTGAATCAAGAAACAACTAGTGGCGGCAAGCAATATGTATATACCCATGCCCACAACTCCTTTGTGTTCTACTCGTGCATATAACATCTACGCATAAAACTGGCTCAGATGCCACTGTTGGGGAACGCAGTAATTTCAAAAATTTCCTACACACACATAAGATCATGGTGATGCATAGCAACAAGAGGGGAGAGTATTGTCTACGTACCCTCGTAGACCGTAAGCGGAAGCGTTATGATAACGTGGTTGATGTAGTCGTACGTCTTCATGATCGACCAATCCTAGTACCGAAAGTACGACACCTCCATGATCCGCACAAGTTCGGCTCGGTGATGTCCTACGAACTCACGTTCCAGCAAAGTGTCGAGGGAGAGCTTCGTCAGCACGACGGCGTGATGACGGTGATGATGAAGCTACCGACGCAGGGCTTTGCCTAAGCACTACGACGATATGACGCGGGTGGATTATTGTGGAGGGGGGCACCGCACACAGCTAAGAGATCAATGATCAACTTGTGTGTCTATGGGATGCCCCTCCCCCATATATAAAGGAGTGGAGGAGGGGGAGGGCCGGCTGCCAGTGTCAAAACCGGAGGATCTCGGGTAGGGGGTCCCGAACTGTGCGTCTAGGTCGGATGGTAACAGGAGGCAAGGGACATGAAGTTTTACCCAGGTTCGGGCCCTCTTGATGGAGGTAAAACCCTACGTCCTGCTTGATTAATATTGATGATATGGGTAGTACAAGAGTAGATCTACCACGAGATCGGAGAGGCTAAACCCTAGAAGTTAGCCTATGGTATGATTGTTGTTCTGTATGTTGTCCTACAGACTAAAACCCTCCGGTTTATATAGACACCGGAGAGGGTTAGGGTTACACAAAGTCGGTTACAATGGTAGGATATCCTCATATCCGTATCGCCAAGCTTGCCTTCCACGCCAAGGAAAGTCCCTCCCGGACACGGGACGAAGTCTTCAATCTTGTATCTTCATAGTCCAGGAGTCCGGCTGAAGATATAGTCCGGCCATCCGGACACCCCCTAATCCAGGACTCCCTCAGTAGCCCCTGAACCAGGCTTTAATGACGACGAGTCCGACGCGCAGATTGTCTTCGGCATTGCAAGGCGGGTTCCTCCTCCAAGTACTTCATAGAAGATTTTGAACACAAAGATAGTGTACGACTCTTCAAAATAAGTTTTCACATATTGCCATAGAGAGAATAATATTTACACAAATCTAATCTGCTGACGTATTCTGTAGCATGACAACACCACAGCCAAGCCTTTATGCGAATCGTTTTATTATCCCACCTCAGCGTGTCACGCGAGGCGGTTTCCTTGGCACGTCTCGTCGAAGCAGAGATCGTGTCCCCTTATTCTGGGATTCTCATCAATACGGGCGTGGGTAACCCAACCACGCCATTGATTACGGTGCTTGGAGATAAGCGAGTTTTACCAGGCTGGTGGGGACATGTAGTTGCGTCCACCCATATAAGGGGATAAGGATCCACCTTTTCACCTACGCCTTCTTCCTCCTTTGCCTATCCATTTTCGCGCACTCGAGTTCCAGCGCCCAAGTCCGCACTCCCCACCTCAACCTTCTCCAGACATGTCCGGAGCGGGAGGCAAGTGGATGGTCTCCTCCGTCACGGAGGGACACATCAAAAAATTGAGGAAGGCCGGATAGTTGTCTAACGACATCACGTACCGGCTTCCCGAAGAGGGGCAGCTCCTCCCCACCCCAAGGCCCCATGAGAGGGTAGTGTTCCTTCCCCACTTCCTCCGCGGACTGGGCTTTCCTATCCACCCATTCGTCCGGGGACTCATGTTCTACTACGGCTTGGATTTCCATGATCTGGCCCTGAACTTCATCCTCAACATCTCGGCGTTTATCGTCGTGTGTGAGGCTTTCCTCTGCATCCGCCCCCATTTCAGCCTATGGCTCAAGACTTTCAATGTCAAGCCGAAGGTGGTGCGCGGCAACCAGGTGGAGTGCAGAGGCACCATGGTGGGCAAGATGCCCAACGTCTTATGGCTCGAGGGCTCCTTTGTGGAGACCCTGAAGGGGTGGCAATCAGGGTGGTTTTACATCACCGAGCCGCACGACCCTGAGTGGGTCGCAGCCCCCGAGTTCCGGTCCGGACCCCCAACGCGGCTCACATCCTGGAAAGAGACGGGCCTGCCGTGGGGCAGCAAAGGAGAGGTGACTGGACTGCAAACATGCATCCAAACCCTGGTGGACAAGCAGCTCAAGCTTGTCAACGTAGTCCAGGTCATGCTCATCCGGCGGATCCTCCCGTGTCAACAACGGGCCTTCAATCTGTGGGAGTTCAACCCGGCGCAGCACCAAACTCTGAGCAGGCTCTTCGACACGACGTACCAAGATGCCTGGAAGGTGCTTTTCAAGGGAGCCGAGGCTCCCGCATCCACTACCGAGGATCGCGGATTCAGCGCGCAGTGTCGCGCTAGCGCGGTAAGTTGTTTGTACCTTTTACAGGGTATTAGTTTTTCATAGTTTAACTCCATGCGGGATCTAAGCTCCCTTACCTTTGACAGGTTTGGCAGGCGAAGTTCGGACAGATCGACTGTCCAGCTCCTTTGCCGAAGACCCAGTCGATGCCCGCTTGGCGAAGCTGCTGGTTCCGGCACCCCATGTGGTGCCGGAGAAGAAGGCCACGAAGAAGGCCACGGGGACCCGAAAAAGTCCCCGACGCTAGGAGGTGTCGGGTTCATCCGACGGCTCCAAGGCGCATTCCTCCCGTGGAGACGAGGAGGAGGAAGAAGAGAACTCTCCCCCTCCAGCGGGGGGAGAGAAGAAAAGGAAGGCTGCCCTCATTGGGGAGGCCGAAGGGTCCAAGAAGGGGAAAACCCTTCCTCCGGACTACTCCACCGACGCCGACGACGGCGGAGAGGAGTGGCCGCTCAGGGCCAAGCCCCTAGCGAAATCGTAAGTATCCGGATACCAGAGTAATTCATAGTATTCCTTTATTGCACAGCTTTCCCTTATGCCGAACATGATTATGTAGCCCACCCAAAGACCGGCTCGACGTGTCGTCAAGCGGTTCACTGGACTCGTCGGATGTGAATTCGCTTCCGACGGCTACCTCCCCCCGCCCTACGGACGACGCCGAAGTGTTGTCCCAACAGGTTCCAAGCCAGGAGGAGGTGGTCCTGGAGGCGCCGCAAGGCGGCCTCCCGAACTCCAGGAGTAAAGGGGATAAAACCCCCCAGGGCTCCAAGTCCGGCTCTAGGCCGGACACCGCTCTGGAACCTTCAAAGGTTCCAGAGTCCGGCAGGCGACCTCCTTCCAAGAGGAGCAATCCCACCGTGCCGGTGACCCCCGTCCAACCGGAGGCGCTGGACAATCTGTTGGGGGTGCTCAAAGGCACCTCCATCGACGAGGAGCACCGCACCATTATGAGTGCGGTGGTCCAGAAGGTTCAATCCGCCAAGAGCGGACTGACTAAAGTTGTACTAGCCTTTTAACAGGCTTTGAGGTAAGTAAAGAATGTGTAAATAATATTACCGCATAGACAGTAGGCCCTGATGCTCTGTTTGGCGTTCGGGAAGAAAAGCCGAATAGAGGATCAACTAAAATTCGCAGGAGTCTAACAAAAAGGAGTCAATATGCGTATGCAGGCTTCTTTGCTGGCGTCCGCCGCACTGACTGCGGAAGTGGACACGCTAAAGCAGAACCTCGAGCAGTCCGGGCAAGAGCTCGGGCGTGCCAAGAAGCAGCTCGAGGACAAGGAAGGTAAGAAATACCTTGTTTAAAAAACAAAAAAAGGTGCAACTAAAAAATGACAGGATTATCGTGGCTTATTGTAGGGGCCACGTCTGAGGTGGCGACCCTTAAGCAAGCGCTGTCCGAGGCCAAGAAGAGGGCGGCCACGGAGCGCACCGAGCGGGAGAAGTATGAGGCCCAGGTTGGCAAGGTGCGGCAAGAGCTCCAGGCTCTCATGGAAAAACATGAGAGTTTGGAGCTTGACTCAAAGACGCGAGCGTCCGAGCTCGCGGTGGCTATTGAAAATGCCAAGTCTGCCAAGGCCGAATCCCAGAAGACCCTCCAGGAGTTGGATGCGGTGAAAAAGATAGCGGTGGGTAAGGCATTCTTTATGAAAAGCAAACACATAAACGTGAGTTACTTGTTACTTACCCGAGTCCGGAGCTCTCCAAGAGCGTTCGCAGATCTTCCCCGTAGCGTGTCCGATGCTGCCGCATTCTATCCAGCCGAGGAGGGCAGCTCGACAAAGAAGGTGTTCTGGTCTCAGTATACTGAGGCCGGACACCCCGTGCCCCTGAGCGACCAGCTGAAGCAACTAGTCGAGCTCCACAAGGCGGCCGAACAGGCCATGAAGGGCCTCATAGTTCGGCTGTGGCCTGGAGAGGCTCTACCTGGGAGCTATTTCGGGCTGGTGCGGCGGCTGGTGGGGGCCTGTCCAAGGCTCGAATTCATCAAGCGCTCCGTCTGCATTGAAGGTGCCCGTAGGGCCCTTGCCCATGCTAAGGTGCACTGGGGCAAGCTGGATGCTGAGAAGCTTGTGAAGGACGGGCCACCGCCGGGGAAAGAGCATCGCAAGCCCGAGAATTATTATAAGGATGTTCTGAAGGGTGCCCGCCTTATGGCGGATGAATGTTCCAGGGATGTAATTTTTGAGTAAACCTCGCTCGTTTTGTCCTGTGCGCTGAAAACTTGTTCATATGCGCTAAGCAATGCTGTTGGAATTTAAAATATTACCTTCTGTGCGGCTGTTTATCAATTCTGAGAGATGGCGAGTCGTCGGCTTCTGCCCCGTGCCCCTAGTGCTGGGGTGTTCGGGGATAAACCTGAGCGCTCTTTTTCCCATGTTTGGGTCCTTCGAGGGTGGCGCTCAGCACAACGAACAAGGCAATCGGACTATAATGCTTGAACACTCTCACTTAGCCATAGAATTCTATAATTTTAAATTTCGGCGAAGCCCCTGGTATTCGGAAGACCGAGTTCGGGGCGCTATCCATGCCTTGGCCGGACAGAGCCGACTCCTCGCTCTAAGCGGCATAAGTCTTTAGGGACTTGAAAAACCTCTCGAACAGCGACCAGCTCTCACTTCATCATGACAGTCAGTTTTAGCTTTCTCTACTGAGGTGCTCGACCCAGCTCAACTGGGGCACAATCGCAGTAGTTCTCCTAGTGCTACCTTAGCCAATATAGCGGAACGTAAGGCACCAAAACATAGGAGCCGGGCAAACCCAACTATTGACCCAAGACATGATTCGGAGCCGATGCATATAATGCTATAAGTTCGGGGTGCCACACTTGTTAAAGTGTTCGGACTTCTCACACCATATTGAGGGGTACTAAAGCCCTTGGCGTATTTTGGCCGTACCAAAGTGTACGGGTGCAACATGTCGTTAAGGAACATATATTTGTAAAAAAAAGAGTAATGCAAAAATAGACAAAAGCTATGCATTGTTTATTAAAAAGGGCTGCGATCAAAGCAGAACGATACAAATAATGCGATAAGCAAAAGGTTGGACTATTTAACATGTCTGTTCCAGGGGCAGGCTGCGGAATGGTATGCGAAACAGGTATACTGCTCGTGATAGAGACCGCCTGGGAGTTCCGTAATGCGGCATGACTTGTCTGCTTCCCTGGTTCTTGCATCGTTTGTGCGGCAATTGAACTGCCGAACAGGCCTTCCGAAGAATGGAGTCCTGAAAGTAAGAAAAAATTAAAAAATCGGCAGCCCCTGGTGCGGTTTAAGCCGTGTTTCGGGCGTGCCGTGATGGTGCCCCTCCCCCTGTACCCATGGTATTTCTAGAGCGTAGTTATGTACGCGAAGCACTAGTGTCGTATTTTTGCGAGGGCTGGGGTTGGGGCCGCATTGCTACGCCTGCTCGGAACGTGCCAGGCGGTCTTGTTGTAGGTTACTCCCAGCGCGCTTGACAGTGTCCGGACGTTTAATGGCCGGACTGGAGAACTGCCTGGAGAGGCTGCTTTGTACTTCCGCTGCAAGGGCCGCCGTGTGCTCCTCCGTTCGGAGGGAGCGTTCGGTGTTTCCATTGACCGTAATTACTCCTCGAGGGCCTGTCTTCTTGAGCTTAAGGTATGCGTAGTGCGGTACCGCATTGAACTTGGCGAATGCGGTTCGCCCGAGCAGTGCATGATAGCCACTGCGGAATGGGACTATGTCGAAGATTAACTCCTTGCTTCGGAAATTATCCGGAGATCCGAAGACCACTTCAAGTGTGACTGAGCCTGTACAGTTGGCCTCTACACCTGGTATTACGCCTTTAAAGATCGTTTTGGTGGGTTTAATCCTCGAGGGATCTATGCCCATTTTCCGCACTGTATCCTGGTAAAGCAGGTTCAGGCTGCTGCCGCCGTCCATAAGGACTCTAGTGAGATGAAATCCGTCAATAATTGGGTCTAGAACCAATGCGGCGAATCCGCCATGACGGATGCTAGTGGGATGGTCCCTTCGATCAAAGGTGATCGGGCAGGAGGACCATGGGTTGAACTTTGGGGCGACTGGCTCTACCGCGTACACGTCCCTTAACGCGCGCTTCCGCTCCCTCTTGGGGATGTGGGTTGCGTATATCATGTTCACCGTCCGCACTTGTGGGGGAAAACCCTTCTGTCCACTGTTGTTCGGCGGCCGGGGCTCTTCGTCGTCATCACTATGCAGCCCCGTGTCTTTATTTTCGGCATTTAACTTGCCTGCCTGCTTGAACACCCAACAATCCCTGTTGGTGTGATTGGCCGGCTTTTCGGGGGTGCCATGTATCTGGCACAAGCGGTCGAGTATTCGGTCCAAACTGGACGGGCCCCTAGGATTTCTTTTGAATGGATTTTTCCGCTGACCGGATTTATAGCCTCTGAATCCGGCATTAACTACCGTATCCTCAGCATTGTCGCCGTTAATGCGACGCTTCTGCTTGTTGTGACGCGACCTGCCACTACTGTCCCTGGTATCCGAATTACCAGGGTTCTTGGTCATATTGTTTCTACGAGCAAGCCAGCTGTCTTCTCCCGCGCAAAAGCGGGTCATGAGTGTCGTGAGTGCTGCCATAGATTTCGGCTTTTCCTGTCCAAGGTGCCGGGCGAGCCACTCGTCAGAGATGTTATGTTTAAAAGCTGCTAGGGCCTCTGCATCTAGACAGTCGACGATTTGATTTTTCTTTGTTAGGAACCGTGTCTAGAATTGCCTGGCCGATTCCTCTGGCTGCTGAATTACGTGGCTTAGGTCATCGGCGTCTGGGGGTCGCACATAAGTGCCCTGGAAATTGTCGAGGAATGCGGCTTCCAGGTCCTCCCAACAACTGATTGATCCTGCTGGCAAGCTGTTAAGCAAATGCTGAGCTGGTCCTTTAAGCTTGAGTGGGAGGTATTTGATGGCGTGGAGATCATCACCGTGGGCCATGTGGATATGAAGGAGATAATCCTCGATCCATACCGCAAGATCTGTTGTGCCATCATATGATTCGATGTTTATGGGTTTGAAACCCTCGGGGATTTGATGATCCATTACTTCGTCTGTGAAGCATAGTGGGTGTGCGGCGCCTCTGTACTGGGCTATATCACGACATAGCTCCAATGAGCTTTGTCTACTGTGTTCGGCCCTACCGGATTTGTGTCCGGCGTGACGGTTACCATCTCGAGTCGTGGGGCGCCCACGCGATCCGTAGATCGATCTTGTTTGCCTTGCCTTGTCCTCCAACATATCTCACAGGTCTGGCGCATTTTCCCGTGCCTTGGTACGGGGTGCGGCTTGAGTGGAGGGCCGAGAGGCCTCTCTGTCGCGGCCACGAGGTGGCCGGTCGGCCGTATCAAGTGTTGGTGATGTAGGTTTAAGTGCTTCCTCCTCTAATTGGGGTAGCAACCTGCGCTTTGGGTAGCTCTTGGAGGGGCGTTCAAGTTTATGCTCTTCGGCCGCAAGGACTTCAGTCCATCTGTCGACTAGAAAATCTTGATCAGCTCTAAGCTGTTACTGTTTTTTCTTGAGGCTTCTTGCCGTGGCCATAAGCCTGCGTTGAAAACGCTCTTGCTCAAGGGGACCCTCAGGCACGACGAATTCGTCGTCGTCGAGGCTTGCCTCGTCTTCGGAGGGAGGCGTATAATTATCGTCCTCGACCTCTCTGTCTGCCGCTCTCTCATGAGGGCTGGCTTCTCCATCCTCCTGTGCTGAATCTTGCTGGAGGGGGTTTTCTTCGGCACTCTCCGGAGTATTATTATCTCCCGTGCTGGAATCGCCGTATTTGCCTTGGCGGGATTTTGAGCGGCGCCGCTGACACCGACGCTTAGGCTGTTTCTTGGAGGGGTCATCCTCCGCTGTTCCATCACCATCTCCTTCTTTTGGGGTGTCCACCATGTATATGTCATATGACGAGGTGGCTCTCCAGGGCCCAATAGGCGCTGGTTCTTCATCGTCTCCTGCATCGGCGTCCATACCGTCGATGTCTTCGGAATCGAAGTCGAGCATGTCGTTTAAATCGTCGACAGTGGCTACAAAGTGGGTGGTGGGTGGGCTTTGAATTTCTTCATCGCCGTATCCCAACCTTGTTGACCGTAGTCCAGCCAGGGCTCTCCTAATAAAGAGAGAGACTTTAGTGTCTTCAGAATATCACCGAAAGGCGAGTGCTGAAAGATGTCCGCGGCAGTAAACTCCATGATCGGCGCCCAATCGGATTCGATCGGCAGGGGCACGGAGGGTTCGGAGTCCGGAGAGGAGTCCGGCTCCTTGGAGTCACGAGTCTCGCGGAGTGCGGGGCTGGTGTTCGGCTCGATCGCCGTTGGGATCGCAGCCCCCGAGGCGGCGTCCAACCACCCATCCTCGATCGGCGCAGTTGGCTCCGAATTAAGGGTCGAAGCCGATGCGGGTGCGGCCTCCAGGGCACTGTTCGGCGGCAAAGCTAGATCATGCTCATCGTGACAGTGCGGCGCGCTCGGCAGTGGCTCGAATCCGTCGAGGATCAAGTCCCCGCGGATGTCAGCCGTGTAGTTTAAACTTCCAAATCTGACCTGACGGCCAGGGGCATAGCTTTCGATCTGCTCCAGATGGCAAAGTGAATTGGCCCACAGTGCGAAGCCGCCGAAGACGAAGATCTGTCTGGGGAGGAAGGTCTCACCCTGGACTGCATCGCTATTGATGATCGTAGGAGCCATCAAGCTTAACGGCAACGACATAGAGGAACTCTCAATGAAAGCACCAATGTCGGTGTCAAAACGGCGGATCTCGGGTAGGGGGTCCCGAACTGTGCGTCTAGGCCGGATGGTAACACGAGGCAAGGGACACGAAGTTTTACCCAGGTTCGGGCCCTCTTGATGGAGGTAAAACCCTACGTCGTGCTTGATTAATATTGATGATATGGCTAGTACAAGAGTAGATCTACCACAAGATCGGAGAGGCTAAACCCTAGAAGCTAGCCTATGGTATGATTGCTGTCCTGTATGTTGTCCTATGGACTAAAACCCTCCGGTTTATATAGACACCAGAGAGGGTTAGGGTTACACAAAGTCGGTTACAATGGTAGGAGATCCTCATATCCGTATCGCCAAGCTTGCCTTCCACGCTAAGGAAAGTCCCTCCCGGACACGGGACGAAGTCTTCAATCTTGTATCTTCATAGTACAGGAGTCCAGCTGGAGATATAGTCCGGCCATCCGGACACCCCCTAATCCAGGACTCCCTCACCGGCCCTCTACTATGGCGCGCCCTAGGGAGTCCTACACCCACCGGGAGTAGGATTCCCCCCTTTCCAAGTAGTAGGAGTAGGAAAGAAGGAAGGGGAAGAGAGAAGAGAAGGAAGGAGGGGCGCCACCCCTCCCCCTAGTCCAATTCGGACTAGGCCTTGGGGGGGGGGGCTGCCCTAGGCAGCCCCTCTCTCCCCCCTAAAGCCCAATAAGGCCCACATACTCCCCGGCGAATTCCAGTAACTCTCCGGTACTTCGATAAATACCCGAACCACTCAGAACCTTTCCGATGTCCGAATATAGCCTTCCAATATATCGATCTTTACGTATTGAACATTTCGAGACTGCTCGTCATGTCCCTGATCTCATCCGGGACTCCGAACAACCTTCGATACATCAAAACACATAAACTCATAATACCGATCATCACCGAACATTAAGTGTGCGGACCCTACGGGTTCGAGAACTATGTAGACATGACCGAGACTCATCTCTGGTCAATAACCAATATAGGAACCTAGATGCTCATATTAGTTCCTACATATTCTACGAAGATCTTTATCGGTCAAACTGCATAACAACATACGTTGTTCCCTTTGTCATCGGTATGTTACTTGCCCGAGATTCAATCGTTAGTATCTCAATACCTAGTTTAATCTCGTTACCGGCAAGTCTCTTTACTCGTTCCGTAATGCATCATCCTGCAACTAACTCATTAGTCACATTGCTTGCAAGGCTTATAGTGATGTGCATTACCAAGAGGGCCCAGAGATACCTCTCCGACAATCGGAGTGACAAATCCTAATCTCGATCTATGCCAACTCAACAAGTAGCATCGGAGACACCTGTAGAGCACCTTTATAATCACCCAGTTACGTTGTGACGTTTGGTAGCACACAACGTGTTCCTCCGGTATCCGGGAGTTGCATAATCTCATAGTCATAGGAACATGTATAAGTCATGAAGAAAGCAATATCAACAAACTAAACGATCATTGTGCTAAGCTAACGGATGGGTCAAGTCAATCACATCATTCTCTAATGATGTTATCCGATTAATCAAATGAAAACTCATGTCTATGGTTAGGAAACATAACCATCATTGATTCAACGAGCTAGTCAAGTAGAGGCATACTAGTGACACTCTGTTTGTCTATGTATTCACACATGTACTAAATTTCCGGTTAATACAATTCTAGCATGAATAATAAACATTTATCATGATATAAGGAAATATAAATAACAAGTTTATTATTGCCTCTAGGCATATTTCCTTCATGTCTCTGGGTGGCTGTGCATGCTGCACTCTACCAAGAAGCCTTGTGCCACTATCATAGGCGCAAGGTTCATGCCTGGAGCCTTGAGGAAGGCGACCTTGTCCTTCGGCGCGTTTAGTCCGCCAAGGATACGAACAAGTTGACGCCAAAGTGGGAGGGCCCTAACTAGGTAGCACGAGTCACCAAACCAGGCACAGTCCATCTAAAGACCGAAGATGGAATTCGTGTGCAAAACTCATGGAATATTCTGCATCTTCGCAAATTCTACCCGTAAGGTGCGGTTGTCGGGCCCTGCCCCGACGACCCTTTTTGTACAAGCATAGCCTCAAAGGCTTGTAACCCTTTGTACAAAGCCAGGCGCAGACCCTGTGCATATCTGAACAAAACTAAGTGTTTGACAAAACTTGCATGCACATTTACCTATGTTAGAGCATGATTTTCATGTGATTACACTTGTTTAGATAAGATGATTAACATGCTGCCAAGGGCCCTTTGCTATCTTTTCTCTTCTTCTTTTTTCCATAAAGGACAGAAGGGTTCCCCGCGAGCAAATTTCTCAGGGGAAGGATGGTTGTGTGCATGTTTGGACCTATGTTAGTCCCTTTTTATCCAAATGATAAGAAGTACATCAAAGAAAGACAAGTCGAAAGTTTGTTTCATAAAATTTTTCCTATCATTCTATATTGCATCTATGTATGAGAAACTTGCACGTGAGGATACCTTGCCGCATATTTCATTCGCACTCTTATCCTTGACTCGAGTTCGCTCGACGGGATTAGTTGTAGCTGCGTTTAAAACTGGCAAGAGGCCAGCCTCCATCCGCGCTCCTAAACTTGCCTTGAGTCTACTCGACAAGGGTTAGTAGTAGCTGCGTTTGAGACCGGCAAGAGGCTTTGCCGGATATCCTACTCGCAAAAGATTGCTGAGGTCTAATCCTTCAAGACGTGTGAGGCAAGTATGTCTCTCCGACAAGTTTTTCTCAGAATTGCATGAAGCAACAAGTACAAGTCATACTAGTGCAGACATAGATTGGGAAATGTTTATATTTGATTCAAACATGGCAAATGCCTACATTTTTTTGTTAAAAAAGTGCCCCGTAATGCCTTTCTTGTCCCTCTCCTCCTAGGGTTTACATCGAGTGCAAGGAGGGCAAAAGGAGCGCCTGGGCAGATCTCTTGTCACCGCCGCCAGCACCAGAGGGACACAGCCCGATAGGATCGAAGAGTGCCCCCAGCAGGGAAGACAAAGCCAGAGGGGCGGCAAGAGCGGCTAGGCGAGTCACCCCCGGCAAATCGTTCAGCTAGGGTCCAGCTGCAGATGATGGTGCTGCCAGCGCTCGGCTGGTGATGAAGGTTTTGCCGACGTTCAGCTGGAGTCCGAGTCACCGTCTTTGGACTTGACGACCAGGGGCTCGCCGTTGCTGTCTTCACTGTCTGTGTCCTCCTCGTCACTGTCGCTCGTGGAGGAGCTTTCGCCGTCGCCCGAGCTTTCCACGTAGCACCGAAGGCGAGCGCCTGAAGGCTTGAAGATCTTGACGGAGAGCGTGCCGGACTCCACCAACTTGAAGCGGAGAACGTGCCCCTCCGCAAGATAGTGGGCGCGGGTGAAGGTTTTCCACCCACGCCTAAGGAACATGACGCAAGGCACGGGGAACTCGACGTTCGCCCATACGGCGCCATTACAACAGCCACTCATGCACAGCCACAACCCGAGCGACTGATCGGCCTCCATCACCCTGGCGAAGGGGCGAGGGAACCGTAGATGACTGCGGGGAGGATCATGCAGCTCGATGATAAACTCGAGCACTGTGTCCCCCATATGGCCCTCTGCCAGGGGGAAGCGGTTGGAGGAGAAACAACGACTGCACCGCCCCGCCCGCCTCAACCGCGGGCGCCGTGTCGACCCCGACCTCGCCATGTGACCCTGCCCCGTGCACTGGAGCCGGCCTCCATAGCTGCATCCGAAGCAGAAGCATGATGTTGAGGAGAAGATCTCGCCGCTGTGGCCGAAGCACAAGCCTGGCCTCTTCCTCTCGCCATGGTGGAAGCAAAAGCAAGGAAACGGAGAAGAGGAAGATGGATGAGCAACACCCCCTTGCACCCTTCCTTTTATAGCGGGGAGCACGGGGGCTGGCTCTCCACTACCCTGGGACAACCGCCCTGCTCCACCAATCCACCCCCTGCATCCCTGGCTGGCATCTTGCTCCATTGACCGCCCAGTTTCACCAATCCGGCATCCTGGCTTCTCTGATCAAAGCACTACCACCACGACCGTCCTTCTGCACCAATCCCACACCCTACACCTAATCCGTGTCATGGGAAAGGGGGGAAGGCTACGATAAAGGGAGAAGCAAGGAAAGAAATTCTAGTTACCGTAAATCACGCGTAGGTACCCTAATGGCATCCTGCATAAGCGTGCACCCCCGGTATGCATCGTCCAAACACCAAAGATATCAAGATGAAGCTGGGGGTTGTCCCATATCC
Organism: Triticum urartu; assembly: GCF_003073215.2. Classification (NCBI taxonomy): domain Eukaryota; kingdom Viridiplantae; phylum Streptophyta; class Magnoliopsida; order Poales; family Poaceae; genus Triticum; species Triticum urartu. The sequence continues at coordinate 339,717,120 of NC_053022.1, forward strand.
AGATTAATGAAGAAGCAAAGAAGATCTCAAAGCATAATACCATTTCCGGCAAGGTCAATGCATGAGTCTGTGCATTATTTGGGCCTAGCCCAACGATTCCCGGCGACACGTGTGATCTAGGCCCGGGGGCTCCTGTCGGTGCAGCAAACATGGGCGTTTGCTACCCTGGCCTATGCATAGACGAGTTGTAGCTCCCCCGACAAGTATCAACTTTCATACACAACTAGACCTGAGAAACCGCTCTTCGTGAGATCAAAGAGCACATTTAGAATACCAAGGCTTGGAACAAGCTACAAGATTCACAACAGAAGCAGTCAAGCCAGTAAGACGAGGCCCGACAAGCCCCTTGAGCACGGACTTCTCGCCAAATGCCAGGGCTCCACCTATCCGGCTAGCTGACATGTACGAGTTGTCTCCATCATAAGAAAGCTTTAGGGACGAAACGCCACCGTCTCGAGGCGGAACCTGGGCAGAAGCAATCTAGGGCTCCGGCGGAGCTGTTCTGCCGGGAAACTTCCACCCCGGAGGGGGAAATCGAAGCCATCGTCATCACCAACGATCCTCTCATCGAGAGGGGGTCAATCTTTATCAACATCTTCACCAACACCATATCCTCTCAAACCCTAGTTCATCTCTTATATTCAATCTTTGTCTCAAAACCTCAGATTGGTACCTATGGGTTGCTACTAGTGTTGTACTCCTTGTAGTTGATGCTAGTTGGTTTATTCGGTGGAAGATCATATGTTCAGATCCTTAATGATATTCAATACCCCTGATCTTGAACATGAACATGCTTTGTGATTAGTTACATTTGTTCCTGAGGACATGGGAGAAGTCTTGTTATAGGTAATCATGTGAATTTGGTAGTCGTTCGATATTTTGATGAGATGTATGTTGTCTTTCCTCTAGTGGTGTTATGTGAACTTCGACTACATGACACTTCACCATGATTTGGGCCTAGGGGAAGGCATTGAGAAGTAATAAGTAGATTATGGGTTGCTAGAGTGACAGAAACGTATACCCTTGTTTATGTGTTGCTTCATAAGGGGCTGATTTGGATTCACATGTTTTATGCTATAGTTAGATTTATCTTAATTATTTTTTCATAGCTGCGAATGCTTGTGAGAGGGGTTAATCATAAGTGGGAGGCTTGTCCAAGTAAGGAAAACACCCAAGCACCGGTCCACCCACATATCAAATTATCAAAGTAATGAACGCGAATCATATGAGCATGATGAAAACTAATTTGAGAAGAATTCCCATGTGTCCTCGCGAGCGCTTTGCTTTATGTAAGAGTTTGTCCAGGCTTATCCTTTGCTACAAAAAGGATTCTTCCACCTTGCCGCACCTTTGTTACACTTGTTATCCATTATGAATTATCTTATCACAAAACTATCTGTTACCAATAATTTCAGTGCTTACAGAAAACTGCTTGTCATTTCCTTCCGCTCCTCGTTGGGATCGACACTCTTACTTATCGAAAGGACTGCAATAGATCCCCTATACTTGTGGGTCATCAAGACTCTTTTCTGCCGCCGTTGTCAGGGAGTGAAGCGCCTTTGGTGAGGAAAACATTATATTACGTGTTGAAATTTACTGTCACTTGTCACTATGGAAAATCATCTTTTGAGGGGCTTGTTCGGGGTATGTTCACCTCGACCGGAAGAGCAAAGAGTTTCTCCTCAACCTACTGCACCCACTGAACATATTTATTATGAAATTCCTTCGGGTAGGATAGAGAAACTGCTAGCTAATCCTCATGTAGGAGATGGAACACTACATCCTGACATGCATCTAATCTATGTGGATGAAGTTTGTGGATTATTTAAGCTTGCGGGTTACCCGAGGATGAAGTCAAGAAGAAGGTCTTCCCTTTCTCTTTGAAGGAAAGGCATTGACATGGTATAGGCTATGTGATGATATTGGAGCTTAGAAGTACAACCGATTGAAATTGGAATTTCATAAGAAGTTTTATCCTATGCATCTGGTTCATCGTGATCAGAATTATATACATAATTTTTGGCCTCATGAAGGAGAAAGTATCGCTCAAGCTTGGGGGAGGCTTAAGTAAATGTTATATTCATGCCCCAATCATGAGCTCTCAAAAGAAATTATTATTCAGAATTTTTATGCTTGGCTTTCTCGTAATGGTTAATCCATGCTCGATACCTCTTGTACTAGTTCTTTTATGAAGAAAACTATTGAATTCAAATGGGATCTTTTGGAAAGAATTGAACGCAACTCTGAAGATTGGGAGCTCGACGAAGTTAAGGAGTCAGGTATAAACCTTAAGTTTGATTGTGTTAAACCTTTCATGCATACCAATGCTTTTCGTGAGTTTAGCACTAAATATGGACTTGACTCTGAGATAGTAGCTTCTTTCTGTGAATCATTTGCTACTCATATTGATCTCCCTAAGGAGAAGTGGTTTAAATATCATCCTCCCATTGAAGTAAAAATAGTAGAACCCATTAAACTGAAGAAGAAACCATTACTTACAATGTTGATCCTGTTATTTGCTACTTCTTGAGCTTGCGTTGGTTTTTCCCTTGAACAGGAAAGGGTGATGCAGCAAAGTAGAGATAATTATTTCCCTCAGTTTGAGAACCAAGCTATCAATCCAGTAGGAGACAATGCACAATTCGCCGAATACCTGCACAAACAATCAAACAACTTGCACCCAACGCGATAAAGGGGTTGTCAATCCCTTCACATTTACTTGCAAGAGTGAGATCTGATAGAGATATATAAACGGTAAAGTAAATATTTTTGGTATTTTTGGTTTATAGATCGTAAAGTAAAAGATTGCAAAATAGTCGATCGGAAACTTATATGATGGAAAATAAAAACTTATATGATGGAAAATAGAGCCGGGGCCATAGGTTTCACTAGAGGCTTCTCTCATGATAACAAATAATACGGTGGGTGAACAAATTACTGCTGAGCAATTGATAGAAAAGCGCAAAGTTATGACGATATCTAAGGCAATGATCATGAATATAGGCATCACGTTCATGCCAAGTAGACCGAAATGATTTTGCATCTACTAGTATTACTCCACACATCGACTGCTATCCAGCATGCATCTAGAGTATTAAGTTCAGAAAGAACGGAGTAACGCATTAAGCAAGATGACATGATGTAGAGAAATTAACTCAAGCAATATGATGAAAACCCTGTATTTTTATCCTCGATGGAAACAATACAATACAATACGTGCCTTGCTGCCCCTATTGTCATTCAGAAAGGACACCGTAAGATTGAACCCAAAGCTAAGCACTTCTCCCATTGAAAGAAAAACCAATCTAGTTGGCCAAACCAAACTGATAGTTCGAAGAGAATTACAAAGATATCAAATCATGCATAAAAGAATTCAGAGAAGATTCAAATAATATTCATAGATAAGCTGATCATAGATCCACAATTCATTGGATCTCGGCAAACACACCACAAAAAAGTATTACATATAGATCTCCAAGAACATCGAGGAGAACATGGTATTGAGAATCAAAGAGAGAGAAGTATTCATCTAACAACTATCTATGGAACCGTAGGTCTGTGGTAAACTATCCATGCTTCATCGTAAGGGCAATAGAGTTGATGTAGAAGCCCTCTGTGATCGAATCCCCCTCCGACAGGGTGCTGGAAAAGGTCCCTAGATGGGATCTCACGGGTACAGAAGGTTGTGGCGGTGGAGAAGTGTTTTCATGGATGCCTCTGGTGGTTTGGAGATATATGGGAATATATAGGTGAAATAATTAGGCCAGGAGGTGCACGAGGGCCCCACAAGGGTGGGGGCACTCCCTACGGAGTTGTGGCTTCCTCGTGGCTCCTACGACTTCATCTCCAAGTCTCATGGCTGTCTTCTGGTCCAAGAAAAATCATCGCAAAGGTTTATTCCATTTGGACTCTGTTTGGTATTCCTTTTTTGCGAAACTCAAAAACAAGGAAAAACCAGGAACTGGCACTGGGCTCTAGGTTAATAGGTTAGTCCCAAAAATAATATAAAATATCATATTAATGCATATAAAAGATCCAAAACAGATAATATAATAGCATGGAACAATAAAAAATTATAGATACGTTGGAGACGTATCAAGCATCCCCAAGCTTAATTCCTGCTCGTCCTCGAGTAGGTAAATGATAAAAACAGAATTTTTGATGTGGAATGCTACCTAACATATTTATCCATGTAATTTATTTATTGTGGCATGAATGTTTAGATCCGTAAGATTCAAAACAAAAGTTTAACATTGACATAAAAACAATAATACTTCAAGCATTTTAACAAGGAAATTATGTCTTCTCAAAATAACATGGCCAAAGAAAGCTTATCCCTACAAAATCATATAGTCTGGCTATGCTCCATCTTCATCACATAAAATATTCAAATCGTGCACAACCCCGATGACAAGCCAAGAAATTGTTTCATACTTTTGATGTTCTCAAACTTTTTTAACTTTCACTCAATATATGAGCGTGAGCCATGGACATAGCACTATAGGTGGAATAGAAGGTGGTTGTGGAGAAGACAAAAAGGAGATAGTCTCACATCAACTATGCATATCAACGGGCTATTGAGATGCCCATCAATAGATATCAATGTGAGTGAGTAGGGATTGCCATGCAACAGATGCACAAGAGCTATAAGTTTATGAAAGCTCAAAAAGGAAACTAAGTGGGTGTGCATCCAACTCGCTTGCTCATGAAGACCTAGGGCAGTTTGAGGAAGCCCATCATTGGAATATACAATCCAAGTTCTATAATGAAAAATTCCCACTAGCATATGAAAGTGATAACATAGGAGACTCTCTATCATGAAGATCATGGAGCTACTTTGAAGCACAAGTGTGGTAAAAGGATAGTAACGTTGCCCCTTCTCTCTTTTCTATCATTTTTTATTTGGGCCTTCTCCCATTTTTTTGGCCTCTTTTTTTCGTTCGGAGTCTCATCCCGACTTGTGGAGGAATCATAGTCTCCATCATCCTTTCCTCACATGGGACAATGCTCTAATAATGAAGATCATCACACTTTTATTTACTTACAACTCAAGAATTACAACTCGATACTTGGAACAAAATATGAGTCTATATGAATGCCTCCGGCGTTGTACCGGGATGTGCAATGAATCGAGAGCGACATGTATAAAACCGATGAAAGGTGGCTTTGCCACAAATACGATGGCAACTACATTATCATGCAAAGCAATATGACAATGATGGAATGTGTCATAATAAACGGAACAGTGGAAAGTTGCATGGCAATATATCTCGGAATGGCTATGGAAATGCCATAATAGGTAGGTATGATGGCTGTTTTGAGAAAGGTACATGGTGGGTGTATGGAACCGGCGAAAGTTGTGCGGCATTAGAGAGGCTAGCAATGGCGGAAGGGCGAGAGTGCGTATAATCCATGGACTCAACATTAGTCATAAAGAACTCACATACTTATTGCAAAATCTACTAGTCATCGAAACAAAGTACTACACGCATGCTCCTAGGGGGATAGATTGGTAGGAAAAGACCATCGCTCGTCCCCGATCGCCACTCATAAGGAAGACAATCAATAAATAAATCATGCCCCGACTTCATCACATAACTGTTCACCATACGTGCATGCTACGGGAATCACAAACTTCAACACAAGTATTTCTCAAATTCACAACTACTCACTAGCATGAATCTAATATCACCATCTTCATATCTCAAAACAATCATTAGGAATCAAACTTCTCATAGTATTCAATGCACTTTATATGAAAGTTTTTATTATATCCCCCTTGGATGTCTATCATATTCAGACTAAATTTATAAACAAAGCAAATTACCAAGCTGTTTAAAGATTCTCAAAATAATATAAGTGAAGCATGAGAGTTCATCATTTTCTATAAAATAAAACCACCGCCGTGCTCTAAAAAGATATAAGTGAAGCACTAGAGAAAAATTGCCTAGCTCAAAAGATATAAGTGAAGCACATAGAGTATTCTAATAAATCACGATTCATGCGCGTCCCTTTCAAAAGGTGTGTACAGAAAGGATGATTGTGCCAAAATAAAAAGCAAAGACTCAAATCATACAAGACGCTCCAAGAAAAACACATATCATGTGGTGAGTAAAAATATAGCCTCAAGTAAAGTTACTGATAGACGAAGATGAAAGAGGGGATGCCATCCGGGCATCCCCAAGCTTAGGCTCTTGGTTGTCCTTGAATATTACCTTGGGGTGCCTTGGGCATCCCCAAGATTATGCTCTTGCCACTCCTTATTCCATAGTCCATCAAATCCTTACCCAAAACTTGAAAACTTCACAACACAAAACTCAACAGAAAATCTCACAAGCTCCGTTAATATAAGAAAATAAATCACCACTTTTCGTACTATTGTGAACTCATTCCTTATTTATATTGGTGTAATCATCAAAATAAGCAAACAACATATAGAAAACAGAATCTGTCAAAAACATAATAGTCTGTAGCAATTTAGGTAGTCCGAATACTTATGTAACTCCAAAAATTCTAAAAAAATAGGACAACCTAAGAAATTTGTTTACTATTCTTCCGCAAAAAGATTCAGTATTTTTTCATGCCTCTGATAAAAATGAGAATTGTTTTCCTAAGCGCAAAAGTTTCTGTTTTTCTGCAAGATCAAATCAATTATCGTCGTAAGCCATCCCAAAGGTCTTACTTGGCACAAACGCTAATTAAAACATAAAACCACAATAAACCAGAGGCTAGATGAATTATTCATTGCAAAACAGGACCTAAAAATTAAAAATAAAAATAAAATTAGGTTGCCTTCCAACAAGCGCTATTGTTTAACGCCCTTAGCTAGGCATAAAACACAAATAGATCTAGGTATTGTCATCTTTGGTATGCAATCCATATGTGGCTCTCATAATAGATTCATATGGAAATTTAATTTTATTTCTAGGAAAGTGTTCCATGCCCTTCCTTAACGAAAATTTAAATCTAATGTTTCCTTCTTTCATATCAATAATTGCACCAATCGTTCTAAGGAAAGGTCTACCAAGAATAATAGGACATGTAGGATTGCAATCTATATCAAGAACAATGAAATCTACGGGCACATAATTCCTATTTGCAACAATAAGAACATCATTAATACTTCCCATAGGTTTCTTAATAGTGGAATCCGCAAGATGGAAATTTAAAGAACAATCATCACATTCACGGAAACCTAACACATCACATAAAGTTTTTGGAATCGTGGAAACACTAGCACCCAAGTCACACAAAGCATGGAACTCATAATCTTTAATCTTAATCTTAGTAGTAGGTTCCCACTCATCATAAAGTTTTCTAGGGATAGAAACTTCCAATTCAAGCTTTTCTTCAAAAGATTGCATCATAGCATCAACAATATGTTTAGTAAAAGCTTTGTTTTGATTATAAGCATGAGGAGAATTCAACATGGATTGCAACAAGGAAATACAATCTATTAAAGAACAATTATAATAATTAAATTCCTTGAAATCCAAAAGAGTGGGTTCATTGCTACTTAAAGTTTTGACCTCTCAAATCTCACTTTAATCAATTTTCACATCAAGATCTAAAATCTTCGAATCATTGGGACGCCTTTTAACTAAAGTTGACTCATCTCCAGTCCCATATTTATCAAGATTTATATTGGAAAAAAAATATTCAATAGGAGTCACATCAATCAGTTTAAGATCTTCATCATTATTTTCACGGAAACTAGAAGAACACATTTTTACAAACCAATCTCGCTTAGCACGCATCTTAGCAGTTCTTTCTTTGCATTCATCAATGGAAATTGTCATAGCTTTGAGAGACTCATTAATATCATGCTTGGGTGGAATAGATCTAAGTTTCAAAGAATTAACATCAAGAGAAATTCTATCCATGTTCCTAATCATCAATCTTAAGCAAGCAATTTTTCTTCAATCAAAGCATTGAAATTCTTTTGCGAACTCATAAATTCTTTAACACTATTCTAAAAATCAGAGGGCATATTATTACAATTTCCATAAGAGTTTTTGTAGGAATAACCATAATTATTTGAGGAATTACGAGGAAACGCCTAGGATTAAAATTACCTCTATACGTGTTATTACCAAAATTGTTCCTACCAACAAAATTCACATCCATAGATTCATTATTATTTTCAACCAAAGTAGACAAATACATATCATTGGGATAAATAGGAGCACTCTTGCTAGCAAATAATTTCATAAGCTCATCCATCTTTCCATTCAAAACATTAATCTCTTCAATTGCATGCACTATTTTAATAGTGGAAGATTGATACGTCTCCAACGTATCTATAATTTTTGATTGTTACATGGTGTTATATTATCATTCTTGTATGTTTTATAATCATTTTTGGTACTAACCTATTGACATAGTGCCAAGTGCCAATTGTTGTTTCTGCATCTTTTTTACATTGCAGGAAATCAATACCAAACGGAGTCCAAACACAGCGAAACTTTTTGTGGATCTTTTTGGACCAGAAGACATCCAATGGGCCGTAGAAGCGCCTGGGGGTGCTCCGAGGGAAGCACAACCCACCAGGGCGCGCCTTGAGGCCCAGGCGCGCCCTGGTGGGTTGTGCCCACCTCGGGTGCCTCCCGAACTGACTCTTTGCTATATAAATACCCCAATATTCCAGAAACCCTAGGGGAGCTGACGAAAATCAATTCCAGCTGCCGCAGAGTCCAGAACCACCAGATCCAATCTAGACACCATCACAGAGGGGTTCATCATGCCCATTGGTGCCTCTCCCATGATGCGTCAGTAGTTCTTTGTAGACCTACGGGTCCGTAGTTAGTAGCTAGATGGCTTCCTCTCTCTCTCTCTCTCTCTCTCTCTCTTTTGATTCTCAATACAATGGTCTCTTGGAGATCTATATGAAGTAACTCTTTTTGCGGTGTGTTTGTTGGGATCGGATGAACTTTGAGTTTATGATCAGATCTATCTTTTTATACATGAAAGTTATTTAAGTCTTCTTTGATCTCTTATATGCACGATTGCTTATAGCCTCGTATTTCTTCTCCGATATTTGGGTTTTGTTTGGCCAACTTGGTCTATTTATCTTGCAATGGGAAGAGGTGCTTTGTGATGGGTTCGATCTTACGGTGCTTGATCCCAGTGACAGAAGGCGAACCGACACGTATGTATCGTTGCCATCAAGGATAACAAGATGGGGTCTATTTCTACATAAATAGATCTCGTCTACATCATGTCATCGTTCTTATTGCATTACTCGTTTCTCCATGAACTTAATACACTAGATGCATGCTGGAGAATGGTCGATGTGTGGAGTAATAGTAGTAGATGCAGGCAGGAGTTGATCTACTAATCTTGGATGTGATGCCTATATAATGATCATTGCCTGGATATCGTCATGATTATTTGAAGTTATATCGTCATGCAACCTCACCCAACTAGAGATCTGATCCATCTGTCTATGGACGATCACATGCATGCACCTGTAAGTGTCCTCGCCTGCCCGCGAGACATTTTCCCAGGCTACCGCGATGCGAGAGGACATCTCTGCTGCATTTGCGGCGCAGCGGGACATCTCTGCTGCTTCCGCGGTGCGGCCGAACCAGTCTGCTACATCGACGGTGCGGTGATACGTCTCCGCGTATCTATAATTTTTGATTGTTCCATGCCAATATTATACAACTTTCATATACTTTTGGCAACTTTTTATACTATTTTTGGGACTAACATATTGATCCAGTGCCCAGTGCCAGTTCCTGTTTGTTGCATGTTTTTTGTTTCGCAGAAAATCCACATCAAACAGAGTCCAAACGGGATAAAAACTGACAGAGATTTTTTTGGAATATATGTGATTTTTGGGAAGAAGAATCAACGCGAGACGATGCCCGAGGGGGCCACGAGGCAGGGGGCGTGCCCTAGGGGGGCAGGTGCGCCCTGGGACCTCATGGCCACCTCGTAAGGCGGTTGGTGCCCTTCTTTCACCGCAAGAAAGCCAATATCCGGATAAAAATCATGTCCAAAGTTCAGCCCAATCGGAGTTACGGATCTCCGGGAATTTAAGAAACGGTGAAAGGGCAGAATCAGGGAACGGAGAAACAGAGAGAGACAGAGAGACGGATCCAATCTCGGAGGGGATCTCGCCCCTCCGCTGCCATGGAGGCCATGGAACCGAGGGGAAACCCTTCTCCCATCTAGGGGGAAGGTCAAGGAAGAATAAGAATAAGGGGGGGGGGGCTCTCCCCCTCACTCCCGGTGGCGCCGGAACGCCGCCAGGGCCATCATCGCGACAACGATCTACACCGACAACTTCACCACCGTCATCACCAACTCTTCCCCCCCTCTATGCAGCGGTGTAAACCCTCTTTTACCCGCTGTAATCTCTACTTAAACATGGTGCTCAACGCTATATATTATTTCCCAATGATGTATGGCTATCCTATGATGTTTGAGTAGATCTATTTTGTCCTATGGGTTAATTGATGATCGTGATTGGTTTGAGTTGCATGTTTTATCATTGGTGCTATCCTATGGTGCTCTCCGTGTCGCGCAAGCGTGAGGAATCCCCGCTGTAGGGTTCTCAATATGTTCATGATTTGCTTATGGTGGGTGGCGTGAGTGACAGAAGCACAGACCCGAGTAAGTAGGTTATTTGCGTATGGGAGTAAAGAGGACTTGATGCCTTATAATGCTATGCTTGGGTTTTACCTTAATGATCTTTAGTAGTTGCGGATTCTTGCTAGAGTTCCAATCATAAGTGCATATGATCCAAGAAGATAAAGTATGTTAGCTTATGCCTCTCCCTCAAATAAAATTGCAATAATGATTACTGGTCTAGTTATCGATTGCCTAGGGACAAATAACTTTCTTGTGTGACAACAAGCTCTCTACTAAAACTAACTTAGTTGTGTCTTCATCTAAACATCCCCTACTTTTTATTTACGCGCTTGAAAACCTATCCAACAACACCTACAAAGTACTTCTAGTTCCATACTTGTTCTAGGTAAGGCGAACGCTAAGCGTGCGAGAGTTGTATCGGTGGTCGATAGAACTTGAGGGAATATTTGTTCTACCTTTAACTCCTCGTTGGGTTCGACACTCTTACTTATGGAAAGAGGCTACAATTAATCCCCTATACTTGTGGGTTATCAAGACCTTTTTCTGGCACCGTTGCCGGGGAGTTATAGTGTGGGGTGAATATCCTCGTGTGTGCTTGTTTGCTTTATCACTAAGTAATTTTTATTTGCTGTTCTAAGTTGTTCTCTATCTTTAGTTATAGATATGGAACACGAAATACCAAAAAAATTAGGTTTACTTGCTACTCATGGAGATGGGGAACCTCCCAAAACCCTCAATGCTCATTATGTGAAAGATATTATGTACTACTTTGATAATCCTGAGAAAACCCCGTTCAATTATATAATGGGAGACACATTGGATCAACGCAAATACTTTAGGGATTATCACCAGACTCAAAAAGGGAAACTATTATGGGATCAAATTTATATGTTGTATTGGTATGCTAGGCAACTATGCTTGAGATATGATTATACTTGTTGCTCTAGGATGAAGGCTCCACACCTTCCCTTTTCACGCAAATTTAATGATAATAAAACCTTGGCTTGTTATGCTAATGGTATATATGATTACTATGATGTGGAACAAATAGAAGAATTCGTTGCTTTTATGGGTGCTTATGAAATTGAATCTTTGTTTAAAGAGTTTGAAGATTTTGATGATTCAGTTTATAGACCTAAATTGTTTGCTATAATTAAATATTGCTATGAGAGTTATGAATTCAATCCCGATATTGATGATTTTATTGAGAGAGTCTTCGCTGTCCAGGAAGAGACTAATATTTTGTAGGAGTCTATGGAAGAAGAAATTAATGACATTGTGAGCTCATTGGATGAAAAAGATGAGGAGGAGAGCGAAGAACAAAAGGAGGAAGAGCGGATTGATCACCCGTGCCCACCTTCTAATGAGAGTAACTCTTCAACTCATACATTGTTTAATTTCTCTTCGTGCTTACCGAAGGATGAATGCTATGATGATTGTTATGATCCCGTTGATTCTTTTGAAATATCCCTTTTTGATGATGCTTGCTATGCTTGTGGCCAAGATGCCAATATGAATTATGCTTATGGAGATGAACTTGCTATACTTCCTTATGTTAAACATGAAATTGTTGCTATTGCACCCACGCATGATAGTCCTATTATCTTTTTGAATTCTCCCGACTACACTATATCAGAGAAGTTTGCCCTTATTAAGGATTATATTGATGGGTTGCATTTTACTACTACACATGATGATTTTGATAGATATAATATGCATGTGCTTGCTGATCCTACTTGCAATTATTATGATAGAGGAACTATATCTCCACCTCTTTATGTTTCCCACATGATAAAATTGCAAGAAACTACTTATGCTATGCATTGGCCTTTACTTTGTGTGCATGAATTGTTCTTTTATGACATGCCGATGCATAGGAAGAGAGTTAGACTTCGTCATTACATGATATATGTTACTTTGTGCTCACTACTAAATTACAAATCATTGTTAATTAAAATTGGCTTTGATATACCTTGGGATCCAGGTGGATCCATTACTTGAGCATTATATGCCTAGCTTAATGGTTTAAAGAAAGCGTTGCTAGGGAGATGTAACATCCCAAAATTCTAAATTTTGGAATGTTATATTAAATAAATTATTATGATTGTTTATTTGATGGTTGTGTGATTGATTGTGTGAAAATGATTGGAAATTGAAAGCTTTTTGAAAGTTGAATGAGAGGGAATAAAAAGACTTTCCCAAAACTTCTCATCTTGCATTTTGATCTCCCTGAGTTCAAATTCATTTCATTACAAAACCCTAGAGTGAAGATAATATGACTTCTTCCATTTAAAGAAATGAAAAGGGGTTTGAAAATAATTTGAATTCCATTTTGAAATATTTTAAATTTAGAAACTTTAAGCAACTCAATGAGTTCATGAGGGAAGATAAAATGACTTCTTCATATTTGAAGAAAGAGAGTTGGAAGTTTCAAAGAAATGAATTGGAAGTCACTTTGAAGTTATTTGAAACTCATTTTCCATTTGAAGCTGTTTGAAATTCCAAATTCAAATCCATTTGGGAGTTATTTGAGTTTCTATTCAAAATATTTTTCTCCTAAAAATAAATAAATGGAAATAAGGGTAAAATGATTCCCTTCAATGGAAAATTAGGAGAGAACAAATTTGAAATCATTTTGCTATTTTAAAAATGATTTTACTGATTCTAAATGCAACCGTAGCACTATTTGACTTTTATGAATTTTTTGGAATTTATTTGAACTTGGAAAATAGTTCATCTTATTCTTGGTATTTTTCTGAGCATTTTGATATACAATATGCCTATGTAAATTTTATTTATTTTCGTCTATTGTAATTTGTTTTCATTCTGTAAAAAAAGAAAAAAAAACACAGGCGCACCACCTGGACCGAAACCCTGTTCGGCCCAGAGGCAAATGAGCCGGCCCACTCCGCCTTTCGGCCCACGGCCTGCCCCGCGCCCAAGCGCCCTTCGCGCCGATCGACCGCCCACGCCTCTCGCTCGATCGCCCCGCCCACACCCGCTGACTGGTAGTCCCCGCCTCCCAGCTCGTCCCCAACCTCCCACCGCGCCGCACGGGACAAGTCACGAACGCGCCCGCCCACAACCGCCGGCGAAGCCCCACGGATGAGGCTTATCCGCTGGTCCCCGACGCCCTGCCTGCGCCTATAAATGCCCCGCGACCCCCTCTGTCGATCCCGCCGGCTCACACTTCCCCATGTCGCTCCTATCTGTCGCCATCATCGAGTGCATCTCGCCGGAGCCGAGCTCCTCGCCAGACGAATTCGTCACCGGTGAGCCCTTTCGATCCCTATCTCCATGCTCATTCGGACCCCCATGCTCCTCCGCGTATTTTTGACGTTTTCCTTGTTGCTTAGGTCGCCCGAAGAAGCCGCCCCGACGACGCGTGCCCTCGCCAGAGCACCGGAGCCGCCGCTTGCCTCCGCCCCGTCCGGTGCACGCCGACGCCAGCCGTCACCACCATCCGGTCGCCCACACTGCGCCGCATCTCCTTGTCCCCTCCGCTGTCGCCGGAGCCCGCCGGAGCCGCCACCCCGTTCGACCCGAGCCGCTGCCACCGTCGTCGACATCGCCTCCGGCAGTCATCGACCCACGGTGAGCCACCGCCCACCCTCGCCCGTTCGATCTACCATGGACGGCCTAGATTAGATCAGGTTAGTGTTTTTTTGTTTTGTTGAACCGGTACACGGTTAACCCGGTTTTTCTTTTAAAAACCACCAGCCGGTTTTTGTTAGTTAGCCGCGCGTTTTAGCGTTTTTATTAAATGCTGGCCGTTCGCCGTATAGCTTCTGCAGCGAACGCTGCCCAGCCACCCGCAAGAAGCCACGTGGCCGAGGACCTGCTCGCAATTTTCTTTCTTTCTGTTTAGTCCCTAGAAATTGCAGTTTAGCCCCTGGACTTCTGATAGTTGTATCTTTTCAACCGTAAGTCCAAATTAGATGAAACCAGCAGCAAACTGTTCGTATCGAATAGCTTTATCCAGAGAACCAACTTTGAAAACATTTGGACAATTTCAAATTTGAATTTATTCAGGTTTGAATTCAAACTCCAACTGGCCATATCTCCTAAACCGTAGCACCGATGAAGTTGATTCTTTTTGGGTTTTGTCACTGTAGCCAAACCCTATCACCTGGACCATTATCACACTAATTTTCACACACTTAGGATCTGTCCATAGTAGTTTTACTTGTATGCCTTGTATGCACTATGCTTCACATCACAAATTCTGAACCCCATGCCTATGTTGTGTTGCACTTAGAATATTTTGTGATAGTTAAGTGTGTTGTATGTTCATTTGGTTTTTCCAAGACTTTTTACTTTGCATGTTCTTCTTGGTTCTCTAAAATGATTGCTTATGTGAGTGCAATGTTTGACTTTATAGATTTTCATCGGAGAGTGACGAATAGTTCTATTAAGTAAATTTCTGAGAGCGATATTATCTTCATCAACTATTACCAAGGCAAGTTGCATCTTGATCATGTTTCATTACCTATGTTTTTATTATGCACTTAGTTCTTTGCGGTAGGACTACATGGTAGGACACTGGTGCCGTATGACTTTGCTTTTCACCCAGTAGTTCATTGAGGTAGGTCTGAACCATATAACTTTGTCACCATCGTTTTATTTTATGTTGCTATGCTAAGTAGACGTGGATTGGGAAGTGATCATTGTAAAGTTTGAGTGAGAATGTAGTAAATAGGACCTAAGTTAATTAATGAACTACCTGGGCGGAAACTTGTGGGAATGGTGGCAAAGTACAGTGGGGCACGCATGGGAAATCCATGGTGGTGCACTACTAGTGGACCGTCCGCTCAGGCTCAAAGAGATCAATCGTATTCTCATGTCTAGAAGCTTACGTGTGCAGCCACAAGCCAATATGGGCTCTGGCTTAGTTGAGTAGTTAGCGTGACCCCTTCCGGGATGGGCTAGCAGATGTAGAATGATGTAGGTGTACCGGCCTATCCGTGGGTTAAGGGGGAACATTTTCGAAAGGCTATGTCTCGATCTTACGATCATGGAGGTGGTCGAGTCTTGTGGGGAAAAGTGCACAACCTCTGCAGAGTTTTCAACCTAATCGATTAGCCGTGTCCCCGGTTACGGACAACTTGAGCATCTAGTAGTGAAAATGCCGGGATATGTCCTCACCTTTAATTAAACCGTTGGGTTATAAATGAAACTTGGGGACGGGTGGAGTTGGATTTGCCAACTCATCCTATGCAAATTTGTAGTAGTAGAACAACAATCTTTTCTAATAGGGAAAAACTAGCTTTATGCAAAAACTAAACTTAGAGCTTTCCACCAGCCAAATTGCATGTACAATAGGTTCATTATTCTTATGATGTGACTTGCCAGTACATTCAATGCACTGACCTACAGGGCTGCAACGTCTTATGTTGCAGGAATTTTCTACGGTGAGTAAGAGTTACGTTGTAGGGTTACGGTCTACACTCAACTTGCCGTTGGCGTTGATGGACTCCACACCCTTATGTTTGTTTCCGCTGAGACTTATGAGGTATATATCAGTTTTACGTTATTTATACATGTGATTGCACTTTGATATATACATTGATGTACTGTGTGTGCCAGCATACCGATCCAGGGATGGCACGGATACACATAGGCTTGACCGATTGAGGCCGGGTCGCTACAGAGATGGTATCAGAGCCAGGTTAACTGTAGGACGTAACCATAGAAACTGGAAAGCCCTTAGGAAAGGATTTTTCTAAAACTTTATTTTCAAAAAGATCTTTTACCTCTCTTCTTTTCCGAGCTTTATCAAATCTTTTCTTTTACCTCAAATAGTCAGCCAATACCACTTTTCCCTTGGACCACATAGAGGATCAACTGATGAGACCACTCCGAGAAGGACAAGGTATCAAACTTCACCATACACTAGAAGAATTGAAGAATTCGAAGACACCGACGAATTCCAAGATTTATGTGACCTTTAGAAGACCAAACCATTGTTGTATACTCACGTTAGATGCGGTGATTTGTGAGCTGTCATATTTTGTGTGTGTTTTCTGATAGCAACAAATAAAACTTATTCTCAAAACTATATTGTGTATATTGTGTGTATCTCTCTATCCCTCTCTCGTATCTCATCCCAAAACCCTTGGACCCAATAGATGATGACTGAAGATGGACTTGTATTCTCTGGACCGATCACTCAGTTAGAGGCAGAGCTATGGATTCAAAACATGGAGAATCACTTCAGGAGCAATTTGGTTGCAAGGAAGTATGAGGTTCAATACGCTCTTCAGTACTTTACAAAAAGTGCTGCAACCTGGTGGAAATTGCATCAGGCCATACAAGGATATAACGGAGCAAAAACTTGGGAGCAATTCAAGACGACTCTACTGAGATCTCGTCTTATTCAGAAGCCCTATGGCAATAAAATGACGAAACCTTGTGCATGCAAGATTTGCGGTGAGATGGGACATACCCATGAGGAACACAAGGATGGATGCCCTCGTTATGAAGCAAATCACCGAGCTGAAGAATGCCCAACTAGGCAGGTTACTTGTTTCTTGTGTGAAGGAACTACGCACTACCCTGCCCAGTGTCATATTTATCCCAAGGTACAAGAAATTACCAAGCAGCAGAAGGAAGCAGTGAAAGAAGCCCTCAGGGAAAGTTTAAGAAAACCGTTGATGAAAGAAGATGTTGACGACCCTGATGGAGAAAGCCTAAACCGATTTTACTCCAATGCTTGCTATTCATGCGGAGAAGAAGGACATTTTTCACAATATTGCATGAAGGAAAACCAAGAGTATCTGGGAGACTTCCTGATAGAAGAAGTGGAGTTTGATCCACATGAGATAGAAGAATTGATCGGAACGAAGAAGTCCAGGAAGAGAAAGAGCATGTATCCCCAGAACAACCCAATCTCTGCAGAAAAGGACCTGAGTCAAATCACTTGTTACAGGTGCAAGGATTTAGGCCATTACTCTAGCAAATGCCCAGCAAGGAAGCCAAGAACCCAAGGAGCCAAGATAACCACCAGGAAGCCCCTGGATTTGTCTGACGCCATTTGTTTACGCTGCAAAGCAGTAGGACATTTTGTCAGAGAATGTTCAGACCCGAGGAAAGCTTGAGCAGAGTAGTTGAGATCTTGATATCGGAATAAAGCATGTAAAAATGTGGAATACTCTTTTATTTTGGGGGATGTTGAGTTGAGTTATGAAATGGGAATTGTAATAGTTCGTAAAGTAATAAAAGTTGAGGTGTTTGGAATCTCATATGAAATGTTATGAGTTGTTTGTTGATTGTGAGTGCCTCCCTCACTATGTCACCCAGACTTAAACCTTGAACCCATGGACAAGCTGACCCAAACCTTTCCCCCAAAATAACCACATTTCACCCAAGGAAAAAAATACATTATCCTGAGTACCCCTTCTATCTTATACCTGCAGATGACAACCCTTTATGCCTCTTTTCTGAAGGGCCCAGAAATGATCATGACCCTGACCAGTGATCAGGATTACCCAAAAATCCTAAAGGACATGATGAAGCATATTCATCTTGAAGGAGATGCAGTCTACAAGGGTTATCCTTTCATGGAGAAGGGAGTTGAACTTTGGTATGTGGAGGTTCACCTCCACTGTGTGAAGGGAGTTTGCCCAAAGACTATGGGACAATACTTTTTCATTTCTCGAGTACCACGAGCAACATTCTTTGACTCTGTTCGTGAAGCTTCTATGGAAGCCATATGTCAGATTGGGGAAATACTAGAAGCAAGACTCCGTCACACTCAGGAATACCCGAGGGAGGTGCATGCAGAGATGATGGAGATGAAGCTCATGGCCACCACGATGAAGCAAAACATCGATGATTTGAAGGATCACATCGCACAATTATAGTGGGACTGAAGCATCTTCAAGAAGGGAAAATGAATAAAGATGGAAGTAATGCTTGACCATACCAAACTATGTGGATGGCAGCTTTTGTAATAGAGTACTTTTCAAATTTGAGTTTTGAGTAGTGGTTAAGGATGTAATAAAGGATTTGATATGAAGACAATATGAATTATGGATGAATCAGTGCATTTTTTTGGCGATACTTGTCTGTGTGAACAATTGACCGATGGAAAGGAAAATGTTGTTCCATATAAAGTTGGAGTTGGAGTTTTGTTTTAGTTATGATGGTTACCCCAAGAGTAGGCAGGAATGAAGTGATATTGGATTTAAAGGAGATGTAATGTTGGAATATGGAACAATAGTAGCTCCAAGGATGAGTTAAAGTTATACAAGTGTTGAAGTGGGCATAACCCACAGGACCCAGGATTTGATAAGGAAACAAGCACAATCTTGTTGAAGAAAAGAATTCTGGAAGAAGCTGTGAGTTCATCAGCAGGCGTTTCATAGGAGGTTACGTAAACCCGAGAGTTGTGAAGAAGTGATAGAGATTTTGTTTGGCTTGCAGAACAAATGGATTTACCCGAACCCAGTTCATGGGGAAGAGAAGTTCTACAATGCTTGTGAGGACGCCCAAGTGTTAGAATACGTGATCCACTATCTGCGTATGTGGTAATGATTCAAGTACGGGATGGATTGGCCCCCATACCGAGACTTCTATCATGAGCTATCATATGTTGATAGAAAATCAGAGAGCCTTAAAACCCTAGAAGAGTGTCGACACGACAAGCCAAAAGCCTTAGAATGGCAGGATGATGGAAACCCTGTACAGGCACCCGTGCCAATCGTAGGATATGTTGTGAGGTTCATCCCAGACCCATTTCTTGCAGGAGGAACCGGTAATTGTTGACCACCATGATATTTACGATAGTTGTTTACCATTGGCGACATACATGTCAGCTAAGAAGACCCAGTCTCCGAAGGATCATATTTTGATGCAAGGACTCCTGATTTTGAGGAAAAGGCCATGCCCTTACGAGAAGAGCAAAAGTGAAGGAGTTAGCTCGGAGAATATGAGAAGACCGACACCATCAACACAAAAGATGGAGTACATGAGTGTTCTTGGAACCGTGACCATGCTTCTAAGGGTGGTAGCACCCCATACCATGTGTTGATGAATGGATTTTCAAGGAGACCCCCCAAACCTAACCTTCTTTCTAGCTTCTCTGAATCTCGAGGACGAGATTCATTTTAAGGGTGGTAGTTTGTAACATCCCAAAATTCTAAATTTTGGAATGTTATATTAAATAAATTATTATGATTGTTTATTTGATGGTTGTGTGATTGATTGTGTGAAAATGATTGGAAATTCAAAGCTTTTTGAAAGTTGAATGAGAGGGAATAAAAGGACTTTCCCAAAACTTCTCATCTTGCATTTTGATCTCCCTGAGTTCAAATTCATTTCATTACATAACCCTAGAGTGAAGATAATATGACTTCTTCCATTTAAAGAAATGAAAAGGGGTTTGAAAATGATTTGAATTCCATTTTGGAATATTTTAAATTTAGAAACTTTAAGCAACTCAATGAGTTCATGAGGTGAGATAAAATGACTTCTTCATATTTGAAGAAAGAGAGTTGGAAGTTTCAAAGAAATGAATTGGAAGTCACCTTGAAGTTATTTGAAACTCATTTTCCATTTGAAGTTGTTTGAAATTCCAAATTCAAATCCATTTGGGAGTTATTTGAGTTTCTATTCAAAATATTTTTCTCCTAAAAATAAATAAATGGAAATAAGGGTAAAATGATTCCCTTCAATGGAAAATTAGGAGAAAACAAATTTGAAATCATTTTTCTATTTTAAAAATGATTTTTACTGATTCTAAATGCAACAGTAGCACTGTTTGAGTTTTATGAATTTTTTTGGAATTTATTTGAACTTGGAAAATAGTTCATCTTATTCTTGGTATTTTTCTGAGCATTTTGATATATAATATGCATATGTAAATTTTATTTATTTTCGTATGATGTAATTTGTTTTCATTCTGTAAAAAAAAGAAAAAAACACAGGTGCACCACCTGGACCGAAACCCTGTTCGGCTCAGAGGCAAACGAGCCGGCCCGCTCCGCCTTTCGGCCCACGGCCTGCCCCGCGCCCAAGCGCCCTTCGCGCCGATCGACCGCCCACGCCTCTCGCTCGATCGCCCCACCCACACCCGCTGACTGGTGGGCCCCGCCTCCCAGCTCGTCCCCAACCTCCCGTCGTGCCGCACGGGACAAGCCGCGACTAATATTTTGAATTCAATCCCGATATTGATGATTTTATTGAGAGAGTCTCCGCTGTCCAAGAAGAGACTAATATTTTGTAGGAGTCTATGGAAGAAGAAATTAATGACATTGTGAGCTCATTGGATGAAAAAGATGAGGAGGAGAGCGAAGAACAAAAGGAGGAAGAGCGGATTGATCACCCGTGCCCACCTTCTAATGAGAGTAACTCTTCAACTCATACATTGTTTAATTTCCCTTCGTGCTTACCGAAGGATGAATGCTATGATGATTGTTATGATCCTGTTGATTCTTTTGAAATATCCCTTTTTGATGATGCTTGCTATGCTTGTGGCCAAGATGCCAATATGAATTATGCTTATGGAGATGAACTTGCTATACTTCCTTATGTTAACATGAAATTGTTGCTATTGCACCCACGCATGATAGTCCTATTATCTTTTTGAATTCTCCCGACTACACTATATCAGAGAAGTTTGCCCTTATTAAGGATTATTTTGAATAGTTGCATTTTACTACTACACATGATGATTTTGATAGATATAATATGCATGTGCTTGCTGATCCTACTTGCAATTATTATGATAGAGGAACTATATCTCCACCTCTCTATGTTTCCCACACGATAAAATTGCAAGAAACTACTTATGCTATGCATTGGCCTTTACTATGTGTGCATGAATTGTTCTTTTATGACATGCCGATGCATAGGAAGAGAGTTAGACTTCGTCATTACATGATATATGTTACTTTGTGCTCACTACTAAATTACAAATCATTGTTAATTAAAATTGGCTTTGATATACCTTGGGATCCGGGTGGATCCATTACTTGAGCATTATATGCCTAGCTTAATGGCTTCAAAGAAAGCGTTGCCAGGGAGACAACCCGGAAGTTTTAGAGAGTCATTTATTTCTGATGTGTGCTTTTATAAAGTTTAAAAATAAAAATAATGTGCCAAGGTTTTCCTTTAGGATCTTTACATTACTTGTTGGTTTGTGCGGTGCAAGACAGAAACTTTGGCTGTAGTGCGCGATTTTACATTTTTTACTGGAACGCCAAACGGTTCTGAAACTTTTTGCACTGTATTTCTATACAATTTTATTTTCAGAATTTTTGGAGTACCAGAAGTATGGTGAATGTTCAGATTGCTACAGACTGTCCTGTTTAAGACAGATTCTGTTTTTGATGCATAGTTTGCTTGTTTTGATGAAACTATCAATTTCTATCAGTGGATTAAGCCATGAAAAAGTTATATTACAGTATCTACAATGCAAAAAAAAATATGAATTGGTTTGCAGCAGTACTTAGAGTAGTGATTTGCTTTATTATACTAACGGATCTTACCGAACTTTCTGTTGAGTTTTCTGTGGATGAAGTGTTCGAAGATCGAGGAGGTCTCGATATGAGGAGAAGTAGGAGAGACAAGAGCTCAAGCTTGGGGATTCCCAAGGCACCCCAAGTAATTATTCAAGGAGACTCAAGCATCTAAGCTTGGGGATGCCTTGGAAGGCATCCCATCTTTCTTCAACAAGTATCGATATGTTTTCAGATTCGTTTCGTTCATGCGATATGTGCAAATCTTGGAGCGTCTTTTGCATATAGTTTTCACTTTTCTTTGATGCACCATGCTGGTATGAGATAGTCCTTGGTTTATTTATAGAATGCTCTTTGCACTTCACTTAAATCTTTTGAGTATGGCTTTGTAGAATGCTCTTTTGCTTCACTTATATTTGTTAGAGCATGGGCATATCTTTTGTAGAAAGAATTAAACTCTCTTGCTTCACTTATATCTATTTAGAGAGATGACAGGGGCTGGTCATTCACATGGTTAGGCATAAAATCCTAAATAAAACTTATAGATCAATGAATATGATATGTTTGATTCCTTGCAATAGTTTTGCGATATAAAGATGGTGATATTAGAGTCATGCTAGTGGGTAGTTGTGGATTGTAGAAATACTTGTGTTGAAGTTTGTGATTCCCGTAGCATGCATGTATGGTGAACCGTTATGTAACGAAGTTGGAGCATGAGGTATTTATTGATTGTCTTCCTTATGAGTGGTCGTCGGGGACGAGCGATGGTCTTTTCCTACCAATCTACCCCCCTAGGAGCATGCGTGTAGTACTTTGTTTCGATGACTAATAGATTTTTGCAATAAGTATGTGAGTTCTTTATGACTAATGTTGAGTCCATGGATTATACGCACTCTCACCCTTCTATCATTGCTAGTCTCTTCGGTACCATGCATTGCCCTTTCTCACCTCGAGAGTTGGTGCAAACTTCGCCGGTGCATCCAAACCCCATGATATGATACACTCTATCACACATAAGTCTCCTTATATCTTCCTCAAAACAGCCACCATACCTACCTATTATGGCATTTCCATAGCCATTCCGAGATATATTGCCATGCAACTTCCATCATCATCATATACATGACTTGAGCATCATTGTCATATTTCTTTGCATGATTGTAAGATATCTAGCATGATGTTTTCATGGCTTGTGCGTTTTTTGATGTCATTGCTATGCTAGATCATTGCACATCTCGGTACACCACCGGAGGCATTCATATAGAGTCATACTTTGTTCAAGTATCGAGTTGTAATATTGAGTTGTAAGTAAATAAAAGTGTGATGATCATCATTATTTGCACATTGTCCCTTGTGAGGCTATCAAAATAAAAGTGGCCAAAGAAGCCCCAAAGAGAGAGAGAGGCCAAAGAAGCCTACAAAAAAGAAAAGAAAGAGAAAAAAAGGAAAAAAAGAGAAGGGGCAATGTTACTATCCTTTTACCACACTTGTGCGTCAGAGTAGCACCATGTTTCATATAGAGAGTCTCTTGAGTTATCACTTTCATATACTAGTGGGAATTTTCATTATAGAACTTGGCTTGTATATTCCGATGATGGGCTTCCTCAAATGCCCGAGGTCTTCATGAGCAAGCAAGTTGGATGCACACCCACTTAGTTTCAGTTTGAGCTTTCATACACTTATAGCTCTTAGTGCATCCGTTGCATGGCAATCCCTACTCCTTGCATTGACATCAATTAATGGGCATCTCCATAGCCCGTTGATTAGCCGCGTCGATGTGAGACTCTCTTCCTTTTTGTCTTCTCCACACAATCTCCATCATCATATTCTGTTCCACCTATAGTGCTATGTCCATGACTCATGCTCATGTATTGCATGAAAGTTGAAAAGGTTTGAGAACGTCAAAAGTATGAAACAATTGCTTGGCTTGTCATCGGGGTTGTGCATGATTTGAATTTTTTGTGTGGTGAAGATGGAGCATAGCCAGACTATATGATTTTGTAGGGATAACTTTCTTTGGCCATGTTATTTTGAAAAGACATGATTGCTTTATTAGTATGCTTGAAGTATTATTATCTTAATGTCAAATGATACTATTGCTTTGAATCACTCATGTCTTAATATTCATGCCATGATTAGATTACATGATCAAGATTATGCTAGGTAGCATTCCACATCAAAAAATATATTTTTTATCATTTACCTACTCGAGGACGAGCAGGAATTAAGCTTGGGGATGCTGATATGTCTCCGTCATATCTATATTTTTTGAATGTTCCATGCCAATATTATACAACTTTCATATACTTTTGGCCACTTTTTATACTATTTTTGGGACTAACATATTGATCCAGTGCCCAGTGCCAGTTCCTGTTTCTTGCATGTTTTTTGTTTCACAGAAAATCCACATCAAACAGAGTCCAAACGGGATAAAAACTGACAGAGATTTCTTTTGGAATATATGTGATTTTTGGGAAGAAGAATCAACGCGAGACGATGCCCGAGCGGGCCACGAGGCAGGGGGCGCCCTAGGCCCTCATGGCCACCCCGTAAGGCGGTTGGTGCCCTTATTTCTCCACAAGAAAGCCAATATCCGGATAAAAATTGTGTCCAAAATTCAGCCCAATCGGAGTTACGGATCTCCGGGAATTTAAGAAACGGTGAAAGGGCAGAATCAGGGAACGCAGAAATAGAGAGAGACAGATCCAATCTCGGAGGGGCTCTCGCCCCTCTGCCGCCATGGAGGCCATGGACCAGAGGGGAAACCCTTCTCTCATCTAGGGGGAAGATCAAGGAATAAGAAGAAGAAGGAGCACTACAAAAAAATACACTTCCGTGATGATACGTGTTTGTCACAGTAGGTCGCGTTTTTTGTCATGCATGTACATCCATGACAAATTTATGACAGAATCAAGATAGTCATACCTGTGCTGTCATAGAAGTGTTCCATGACATTACCAAAATTATCATCACGAAAGTGTCCACTTCCATGACGATAAATCACGCGTCATAGAAGTGCTTTCGTCAAGGGTGACCGACACGTGGCATCCACCGTAATGGAACGCCGTTAAGATATCGGGTCGGGTTTTGGATCCGATAACCCGTTAACAGCCCCGACCAATGGGGATTTTCCACGTGTAAAATCATCATTGGCTGGAGGAAACACGTGTCGGCTCATCCTCGGGACATATGTCATCCACTCATTGGACAAAAGCCGCCTATGATACATTGACACGTGGCACGGCCCAACAGAGGCCCATTCCTTTGAAAAGGTTGGCCCGTTTGACTTGGTCAAAAGGTGGCGGGCCGGCCCATGGAAAGCCTGTTAATGGCCTGTTCGCATATAGCCCATTTACAACCCGCTAACCCAAGGCCCGTTACGCCCTATCCGAATTAGGCCCAGTACCGTCATCTGGGCCATCCAATATAATTCCAGCCCATTTTCACTTCTGGCCCATGTATGGCCCATGACGTCTTTCGGCCCATATGAGGCCCTATGTAACTCTTGGCCTATTAACGACCCGTGGTGAAACTGGCCCGTAATGAACAGTGTATCACTTTACACCCATTAACGGCCCGTGGTGAAACTGGCCCATATTGAACAGTGTATCACTTTATACCCATTAACGGCCCGTTATTCCGTTGGGCCATCTCCAGCCCATGTTATCTTTCAGCCTTCTCAGAGCCCATTTATTCTTGGGCTCATTTCCAGCATTTGTTTACTTACGTCCCGTTACTGTCATTTTCTGCTTGTGGGCCAAATTCAGCCCGTGGTTACAGTCGGCCCGTTTGTGGTCCGTTAATACGTTGGGCCATTTTCATAGTGTCATCAAATACGACCTATTAATGATGGCCCGTTATGGTCGGCCATGAATGGATGATTCCAACTCTAGCCCGTTTACGGCCAAAATGCGGTCTGTTTGGCCCATGTTTGGCCAATCGATCATACGGCCCGTATAAGGCCCATTGATGATACGGCCCGTAGAAGGACCATTGATGATACGGCCCGTATAAGGCCCATTGTTTCTACGGCCCGTAGAAGGCCCACTGTTTCTACGACCCGTAGAAGGCCCACTGTTTATACGGCCCGTAGAAGGCCCACTGTTTCTACGGCCCGTAGGAGGCCCAGTGTCACTACAGTAAATATTAGCCCATGGTTATTGTGGCCTAGTTTTAAAAAATAGGTTATTGCAGCCACTAGCAAACCACAGAAAAAGAACTGCACTGACTACAAGCAAACAAATAAAGAAGACAGCAAGGAAATAAATAAGCAAGCAACTTACACTAGGCTATCACGGCTATTACACATATTACATCCACTGGGCATCAAAGTTCGCCACCAGTGCAAATATAGGGAACACAACGCATATAAATGCCGCAGCAAAACAAGTCCAGAATTGAAACCACTTCAGAAGAGCTCAAGAAACAATATCCTGGGTACCCATAATGCTGGCAAGATGCTTAGCAAGCTTATTAACTTTCTCTTGTTTGACGCTTAAGTCCTCCAGCGCTTGCTGTTGCACCAGAAAGTATGCATCTGAATTCTGCAGGGACTTCCTCAGTCCTTTGGCTTCCTGTCGCATAACATCTGATCGATGTCTTTCAACTTTAAGTTGAGACTCAAGAAGCTAAACTGATTCAGGCAATGAGTTCGAAGAGCTGGTGCCAGCAGTGGTAGCCAGTAACTCGAACACTACATCAAGACAGGACATTGGGGTTGTCTTAGTGTCTTCAATATAGTTTTTATCAGCTTTCTTGGAGACCAACAGGGATGTCTCACTATCTTGAACCTTATCTGCATTACTTCCTTTACCATTGCATAACAGGGTACTCTTCTCCAATATTTTATCCGCGTTCTAAAAGAGAAACAAACAAACACATCTCAGGTTTACAATGTAGTATATGAAACTCATTTTGGTAAACCAGTTCAGTAGTAAGGTGGACAGGATAACAGCATGAAACAAACATATATCTATATAGTATGGTCACTATATGGTCTATATCATTCTAGTTTATGTTGCCAAATCAAGATAGATACAGTTCGAATCATATCTATTTAAGACAAAGCAGCATAGACAGAATATAAGTGTGGGAAACTACACAACAATAACAACACTTGTAATGTGCATGGTATGAGAACATAACTGTTTATTCAATTGAAACTGAAATCAACATAGAGCAAGTTACAACAGCAAACAGCCAAACGCGTTGAAGAAACAGGTTTAAAACATACCTGTTGCGCCATTGGAGTTTCAATTGCATCCTTCAAATTTGAAATTAGTTGGTATTAGTAAATACAGTGATGCAAGAGCAAATTAGTATGAACCATAGCTACGGAACCTGACCTGAGAACAATTCTTCTTCTGCTTTAAGCGTTGACTTCGGGTTCGGAGTGGTGGTCCTCGTGATTTGGGCACTGCAGTTGCCTTACTAACTGCTCATGTTTGGGTGCTCTGTGGTGGAGACGGTGCCGTGTCAATGGGAACTGGGTGTCTATCTGCTGGGGTTGGGGTTAGAAGGGGTGTAGCTGGTTCTCTGTCCAACTGGGTAGGGGTACAATCTGCATGAGTGTGGGTTATGTGTGGTGGGGCTGGTTCTTGGGCAAGTACAACTGTGGTTCTATCTGCATCAACAGGTAGCACGATTTTTTCTAAAGACCGTGTTTTTACTCCCACAGATACTGCCATCACTCCCTCCAATTGAAATGGCTGATAAACAAGAAAAGTAATTGAATGTACAAACATTGTAAGATAGACAGGTGCAATGGATAGTAGGGAAGAAAACAGGGCATGAAATAATTCACATTTATGTTGTCTAAGCAAACAGAATAGCAGGACATAATTTCACATATATGATGGCTAATTAAACAGGTTAGCATGACACAATTTCACATGTATGATGGCTAACTAAACAGGATAGAATGACATACTTCAAAATATGATGACTCTGTAAACAGGATGACATGATATAACTATATGATGTGTCTATGAAAGTGGTTGGCATGCCATAAATCACAAACATGCCGTCGATGGAAACATGATGGCATGATATAATTCACGGATAGAATGACACAATTTAAATATGATGACTATGTAAACAGGATGAGATGATATAACTATATTATGTCTTTAGAAAATGGGTTGGCATGCCATAATTCAGATACATGCTGTCTATGTAAACATCATGGCATGCCATAATTCAAATATATGATTTATATACCAAGGAAGTGAGCAGAGGGCAATCGCATATATGATGTGTCAACTATGGAGATGGCATTCAATATTGTGTATATGATGTAAAAACTAAACATTGCAATACAGCATATGCATTGTATGAGTAATATAACCCTGCCAAGTTTGAGCATACACCTCAGGGGGATAATAGGACTAGTCATCTGCCTCTGAATCCTCCTCTGAAGAGCTATATGTAACTAGCAAGATATCTGCTTCAGCAAGTAGCATTGTCTGCTCTGAAGACCTTGTTTTCACTCCAGATTTCTCCATCACCAATTCAAATGGCTAATGCATAGGAAGAGCAGTTGAATATACAAACATTGTCGACAAAAGCAATGAGAAATACAAAAAAGGACGGCATGATATAATTCACATATATGACGCTTGCCTAAACAGTATGGCATTGCATAATTCACATACATAATGCCTTGCAACAAGATAACATTGCATAATTCACATATATAATGTCTTGCAACAAGATGGCATTGCATAATTCACATATATGGTAATTAGACACTAAACCGGTGGCATTCACACAAAGCACGTCTAAACTAAGCAAATGACATAGCAATGCAAGATACCGTACGCACGATATGAGCAACATAACCCTGCCAAGTTAGGGCATGCACCTCGGGGGGGGGGGGGATATGACTGGTCATTTGTCTCTGAATCCTCCTCTGAGGAGCTATCGGTAACCAGCAAGACATGCGCTTCATCAGATAGCATTGTCTGCTTTGAAGACCTTGTTTCCACTCCAGATTTTTCCATGACCGTGCCAAATGGCTGATGCACAGGAAGAGTAATTGAATGTACTAAAATTGTTGACAAATTTAACACGTAATAAAAAATGATGGCATGATATAATTCACATATAAGATGACTGGCTAACCAGGGTGGCATTGCAAAATTCACATATATGATGCCTGGCTAGACAAGATGGCATTGCATGATTCACATATACGATAAAGAAACTAAACAGATGGCATTGACACAAAGCATGTCTAAACTAAGCAGATGACATCTTTAATGTATACAGTAAGCAATGCAAGGCACCATATGCATGATATTACCAACATTAGCATGCCAAGTTAGAGCGAAGACCTCATGGGGTAAATAGGAGTGGTCTTCTCCTTCTAAATCCCCCTCATAACAGTTATCTTCCTCTTGATTACGATCCGAAATGGGTGGAGGGGGGCCTGCCTTTGCGCCCACCATGGAACGACGTCTGCATGAAATTTTATTGCCACGCAAGGCTCGTCTCTTTTGCTCTACATGATCAGTTCCATTGTGTACAATAACTGGCATTCATAGGAATAAAACATAGTGAGATTATGTAAGGAGTGCATGCACAAATCCAGAGTGATGGTAGCAAACTGTGGATAGACCCAAAACCAATGATAGCGGGCAGATAATAGCTTTAGTTAAAAAATAGAGATAATGGCTCCTTTAATGTTTGTTTGCACCCAACATGAAACTCATAGTAGACATCGGAGATTAACCAGATAGTAGACAGATAGTACTGATTGCTGCCCCAATATGTACCCCACAACCATTTAAAAACTCAAGTTTCAGCATTAGTTTGGACCTGACTCGGAGTCTAATAGGTGAACACGATGATAATGTAGCATGTCATCATATTAAGCGACACATAATGTAAGCAGACACAGAAGAGTGCGACCTCTCTTGCGGACCCGTGTAGTCCTCAAGGTCATCTGCTCAGTTGATGATGGTAATGCAGTTGCGATGGCTGCCGGCGGCGGGGAAGAAGATCTAAGGCGGCGAAAGACAGTCTGGAGAGCAGATCCGTGTTGTGGTGAACCCTTCCGTCGTTGGAGCAGCTGAGCTGGGGTGGAACACAGCGCCGTAGGAGCAGGACAAACCACACAAGGTTTTCTTTGACACATATCTGTAACAGAAGTAATTGAGTAAGGGCTTGTTTGAATTTGAGGATTCTAACAATGCAGGGATAGGAAATAGACAGGAATAGGATAGGAATGCACGTGCAAAACAGAGAATTTAAAAACACAGGATTTCTGCCAATCTGGGTGTTTGATTCACAACAATTGGAAGATCACAGGATGCAAAAAAGCATGGTGAGATTAAGTCAAACCACAAGAAAATGTACGGTTATAATGCTATTATGCTACTATCTCTTAGTCTTGTGCTTGATGAATAGGAATATGAAAAGGAGGAGAAGTGGAAATTAGAATTCCTACGGTTTTTCTTTCAAGGAGACACTAAAGGAACAAATCCTACAGTTTTCCTTTGCTCCATTCCTTTGCACCAAATTCATGAAAAGTAGTACCATATGAAACTTTCCAATTCCAATGTTTTTCATTCACTTTTCCTTTCAAGCACTGGCGATTCTAGTAGGCAGGCTTGAGCAAGGAAAATCCTACACTAAAAAAATGTTTTTGTGCTACTTCTATTACTTTGGACCCATGCCACTGCCATACTAGCTCAACTCCCAGGCCCATCGACAAATGCACAGCTCAAACGCGCAGAGATAAATAATGATGGCGTTCAAAAGAGTCCATCACGGATAGCTAAGTTGCCTGGTACCTCACTGCTTGTCATATAGTAGGATAAAATAATCGTATTTCCCGTTACTACGAGTGCTCAGTGGACAATATATATATAACATGTAGAGTAAAAAAGAGATGCAGCAAGTGTACAACCTCTTTGGCGAAGCCATGTCGATCTCAGCATGATTGGGTTGGCCGGTGAGGATGCTCCGGCTAACTTGGCTGTCGGAGGAGGGGAAGAAGATCTTAGGCATCTGGAGATGGAGCCCGAGGTACGGCTCCGCTGTGATGGAGGGTTTCGTCGTTGGAGCAGCTCCGGTGAGTTGTACGACGCCGAGGCTGAAGCAGTACAAGAGAGACAAGGAACAACGTTAACCTGAGTGGAATTCTAATAGCATCTCCAATACATGACGTAAAATACATAACCACAAAGTGCTAGATGTAAAATACATCAGCCGCTCATCTCTGAACTTAACTGTCGAAACTGAATTTAACTGTCGAAACTGAACTTAACTGTCGAAACTGAACTTAACTATCGAAACTGAATTTTGCTGTCGAAACTGAATTTTGCTGTCGAAACTGAACGCACTAGCAAGGTGAGGCTACACGTCGGTCGACTGACTTTTTCATCTTTGGTCAGTCGATTTTGCAGCCGTTGGATATGAAATCAAGGGCCTGCGGTTCATCTTCAACCTCCACCCCCCTGAGCCGGCCAAACAGCAGCCCCCCGGCCGCCCCGCCCGCCCTGAAAACACTCCCCACCGCCGGTCCGCCGCCGCCCCGGCCATCCCTCTAGGCCCCCCCCGTGCCGAGCTTTTTCTCCGGCGATCCCCACGCCACCGCCCCGCCACCGCCGGCGACCACCGCCCCCATCCTGAACCCTAAGATAGATAGTGGGGTACCTCTCCGGCGAGCCCCCTTCCCTGCTGCGGCTGGTTCTTCCTTCACCCCGGCGGCATCGGAGTGAAGTGTAGCTAAATCGGAGCAGCATCGCAAGCAAGAGCAAGAGCGAGAGCAGCAGCGCGAGCAAGAGCAATAGCAAGAGCAGACCAGGCAGGGGACCGAGAGCAAGAGCAGAGCAGCAGTGCGAGCGAGAGCTAAAGCAGCAGCAGATCCTACTGATGTGGACGTCGCCGCCGAGGGAGCGACGTCGTGGAGGAAGTGGCCGACGATGCCGCCGTGGATGGAGCCGCGCCGTGTCGGCTCGGGACCGAGCGCCGGCAGCACCGTGAGATCGAATTAAGAAGAAAATGCGGCGATTAGTGTACAACCTCTTTGGTGGCGCCGATTAGGCCGCAGCTTGATCCGAGGAAACGGTGATGATGATGCTCTTCCAGTGGTGCAGGTGAAGACGGCGGTGTGGAAATGGAGGTGGCACGAAAGATGAGGGGAACGTCGGGGCAGCTCCTTGGAGGTGGAGGATGGGGTGGCTGAACCGGCGGGACGATGAGATCGACGACGGATCCTCATCCGGTACAGTGGATGAGGTACGTCGAGGTGTTGCTGTGGACGATGTCGTCGGGGAAGAGGCTCTGGCTGGGTGGCGGACGGAGCAGGGTGTGGGGTTTCGTCGCGGGTTTTCGCGGCCTTGGTGTATGAATGGGTGGGCGGATGGGATGGCAGTGGGGAACCATGGCTTAGAGACGTGCTTGTCCGAAATGTGGGGTAAGTTACGAAAGTACCCCCACCGATTTGAGGCGGTTCTTTCGGTTCAGGGGTACCACAGGCATTTGGCGTGTCGGGATTTCACAGGAGGTGGGAGTTTTCGCGCGCGTTGTAATTTCGGAATAGCAAGGCGCGGGTTGAGATGGAGGGAGTTGTCCGAGCACAACGAGAAAAAGATATATCTTAAATATTTCGGGCTAACAATGCGCAGGTTGAAGAGGCGGGAGTTTCGTAGCATGATAGACAGAGACGCTAGCTTGAATTTTTGGCATAACAAGGCGCGGCTTGAAATTTCGGAAGACCAAGCTTAACGTGTACCCAAAAAAAGACAATTTGCACCTCAACACGCACAACACACAACAAACACCATTTAGACTAGAGTAAGGTACACGTGCATTGCACGCATGAGATTTGGCAACCAAATTATGAATAAATACCACATTATAGCATGCAAGCTTTGAGTCATATATGCATGATGTAGATGTTCGTTTAATTCTTATAGTTCATTTCATTCAAAATCATCTAGTTTTTATAAGAAAGCTAATCTATTTTAAGATTCATGGAATTGTGCGTCGTAAGACATAAAGTAAAAACAAATAATGACAAATCATGTAGAAAAACAGTTGGGCAATTCTGATACGGAAGATTCTAGAACAAATAAGAAGTTCTTGTGTTTTGATGTTTGTGTATTATGCTTAAGTTCAACCATGGAGTCTTCTATATTATTCATGTGGCGAAATCTAGTGGAATCTAGATGATATCCAACGGCCAGTAGTGCTCAAATTTGCCATCTTTGGACCATTGGATTCGCCTCATCCAACGACCATCTTTCAAAGTTAAAGTTACCCACACACAATATAAAAAAATATAAAATATAATATATATATAGGGGTATAGATATAGATATGTGATGCAAAAGCCGCCCATCATCTCCAATTAGAATAGTGTGTCCATGCACGGATGCGACGTGGCCAAATGATGTCTGCCATCGGTATCTCAAATTCAAATTAGTCTGACCTTGTTCAATGTGTATACATTACAACATGCTCGTTTCCAAACCACACCGCGCATATCTCCGTTATATTCATGCATGCATGGGTTTCAAACATCAGGATCTCTTATTCAAATATTTGAATTCAACTTTACATTGATTGTGACCTCACCTATTCAGCTATTCTTTTACACCCACACAGTAGTCTTCTCTTTATAATTCTACCGCTAACTTTCTCTCGTGCATGCATGCACACACACTACCAGTCGGCATTATCCATCGCACACATCCAATCTTTTTCGTCAGGTCGGTCTCCCATGAAGGCACACACCAACACACATCCCCCTCTCCATCATATCGGGCATTCTTTATCTGTCACGCGTGCATGCACAACGATCGATGTTCCTCTATGTATGTGTGTATATAGCTAGGTCTTTCATAGTTTTCCACACAAACTGATCAATCGATATATCCAGTGAGGTCTCACCCTCTTTCCCACGTCCACATCGATCAATCTATACCTCTCTATATAGGATTAACATATATAGATAATACACCCACATTGATTATGTATGCAACGTCCCCCTCTCATCATCCATTCCTTCCGCTTCATCTCTCATACGCGTGCACAATGGCGAAGACAGGGGGCAGTAAGGGCCCTGCCCCCTCCCCCTAACATCAGTATATATCAAGGCTAATATGAATGTGATCATTAGACAATTGCTGCTAAAAATGGTTTAAGTTCATGAATTGACCCTCCTCGTAAAGGATTAGCAGTGCTTGGCCCCCTAGCTCATTTATTTTTCATGGCTCCGCCACTGCGCGCATCAGCGCACGTGTTCGCCCCCTCTCTCTAAATATCGATCTCGCACTTGTGCATTCCTTCATAGTCTCCCTCCACTCGGCCCCTCGCACCATCTTCTAGCCCACCGGATTTTGCCACATGTACAATCTAGCAGACTCCGTGGTTGAACTTAAGCATAATGCACAAACCTCAAAACAACCATGGTTCTCTTTTGTTCTAGAATCTTCTGTATCATAACTGCCCAAACTTTTTTCTAGTTGAATTGCCATTATTTGTTTTTTACTTTATGCTTTACAACGCACAATTCCATGAATCATAAAATAGATTAAGGGCTTCTTTGATTCGAAGGATTCTCAAAGGAATTTTGGAGGATTCTAATCATTAGGAATTTTTCCTATCTTGGTTGTTTGATTCGTAGGATTGTAAACCATAGGAATTTTTCCATATGATTCATTTGCACTAGATTTCATAGGAAACATCCCATCCACTCAAATCTCTTTGAAAGAATTCTATGTTTTTTCTGTGCACAATCAAACACTCGTACAATCCTGTAGGATTCAAGACGACATTCCACTATAATCCCATGTTTTTCCTATTCCCGTGTTCTTAGCTTTTTTTTATAAAAACTAATTGATTTTGAATGAGATGAACTATAAGAATTAAACGAAGGGCTACATCCAGCATATATGACTCAGAGCTTACATGCTATAGTGTGGTATTTATTCATAATTTGGTTGCAAAATCTGATGCGTGCAATGCACGTGTACCTTACTAGTACTTCGAGTATGTGGAAAACACGTAAATTAGAATACCAATGGCACGCTACACAGTGTCTCTCTTACAGTTCATGAAGCCACGTGGCACATGTGTAGGCGTTGTCGCGACCTCCTTGCATGGATTGATCACAGTGACGTGCTGCTGGTTCTAGAAGAATGTACTCGTCCTCCCTGAGCCATATTGGCGGTACATGCACGAAGCGAAGATGTGCACGCACGCCATGCACGCACTCATTCCTCGCACGCACACGCGGGTACACGGGCGGACGCAATTTTGTACCAAGATCCACCCCATGTGATAATTTGATGCGTGTAAAGTCGTTCACTTCATTGATGGTCAATTAATGCAGTGCATGCAAATTGAGTGGACGTGAGGGCGGAAGAAAGACATTATTACTCCACTGCGTGCATGCAAGTAGTTAAATCGTGGGTTGCTAGTAGTACTTCCATTGGTCTCCTTCGTATTTTGTGCCAATTTTTGACAGTAACATAATATTTACGCATTTGAGACGTGTAGTACTTGAAATTTATGTTCCGCTAAACTCATCGGGAGCCGTTTCGGGCCTCGAAACCAAAACCATCAATTAATCTTTACCTTGTTCCCATCACATTCGAAAGCCTGCTCACACCTACTAGTAGTATGTACCAAACCTGAACGTTTTCCCACTATGCAAGTATTAGTACTAGTGCTAGTACTTAGGTTATAAAAAGGGGAACTACCTAACCGAAAATCACTCTACCTTTCCTCCTCATAAGTGTTTTTTCTTCGTCTGTCGTTGTTATGGCTGGTGAGCAGAGCTCTAGGTCAAGAAGTACTCGTAACAAGGGAGCGGCAACCAAGGCTGCGGGAAAAAAAGAGAGGGCTCGCCGCCATGCAGAGACCTCGAAAGATTTCTCACGGGCAAGCAATGGCTCCCAGGAGCGCCCTAGCCGCGGATGCGAACATGCCGAGCCGGCGGAGCTGGAGTCGTTATCCCTCGACGGCATGCCCGATCAGCTCAATAAGCAGAAGGAGTTCATCCAAGGCTTGATGGAGTTACTGAAGGAGAGCCTCGACGACATGCCCGCTGAGCTCAATCAGCAGGGGGAGTTGACTGCCGGCTTGGTGATGCTGCTGAAGAAGAGCATTGCCTCGGAGAAGAAGGCGACCGGCGAAATCTTGCGACTTCGGGAGGACAATGCGAAGCTCTGCTACGAGATCGACCTATTGAAGGAGAAGAACGCCGGCTGGAAGAAGCTGCATGAGAATAGGAGTTCCTCGATGAAGATGCTGCAGGCCCTCGCCATGGAACAGAAGGAAGAGTTGGCGAAGCTCCGCATCGAGCACCCGGCTGCTGTCAAGGTACATAATATGGCCGTGGAACAGATGATGAAGGCTCGCGTTGAGAAATGCCGCGTCATGGACACAATGATGAAGATGGCGGAGGAGACGCGCAAGGAGATGGAGGTCGTGGAGGTGATGAAGAAGCAGTTACGACTCCGCGGCGAATTAGATCATTTGGAGTGATAATCTTCCTTCTTCTTTTGCTCATGTTTTTCATCTTTTGCTTCGGGTGTTCCGCCGACATGTCACATTCTCTGCGAGGCATGAATAGAACAATGTTTTTTTAGGGAATGAATAGAACAATGCTAACAATGAGATGACTAGCAAATTAGATCATTTTTATCGCTATATGGCACTGGGCTACCGTGTTTCGTGCTCCTCCGTCGCAGTACTACTGTAGTGGAAAACTTGAGTATACCGCACGGTTCTTTGCTCCTCCTCGATCATGTCGTCGGTGCATTTATACGAGCAGTCAAATCACAAGGCCCCGCCTTCCAGCAGTAATGAGCCGTCAAATCACAAAGGCCCTCGTCTCTCGTGAAACCAACCAAGCTAGACTGCCCCGCCCTCTAGCCTTTTAAAAAATGTATACTTTTGTACAGTAGTAGTATCGACGGATTGTGCCATGGATCAAAACTTGAAATTAAAAAAAAGGTGGTACATATAGAGAGCGCTCGTCGCCAAATTATGCATATAGTACTATTAAAAAGGCTAGTCACAATAATGGTGTCCAACACAACCCACCCCTGAAATAAAACTAAGAGGGTGCTTGGATATGTTTTAGTCCCATGACTAAAAGTAGTGGGACTAAAACATGCTAGCCTCACCCATGCTTGGATCCAAATACTAAAAAGGCTAAAATCAAGTTAATGAGCATTTATTATCCTCCAAACCCTCCAATCCAGAACTCGCCTGTGTTAAAGGAGAGGAGTTAAATGAGTAGAGAGAGGACTAATCCACATTTTAGTAGGGGTACCCCTGACTAAAAATTTTTAGTATCAAGACTAGTTTTAGCCCCTCTTTAGTCAGGGGTGCTTGGAACTTTAGCCTTTAAAGAGACTATTTTTAGTCAGACTAAAATAAGTCCCTTGGATCCAAGCACCCTCTAAGCATCCTGGAATTCTTTGACAAAACTAAGCACCCTGAAATTCTTTGACAACTAAACTGCTGGCTATATGATGTTGGCCATATATATTGTACGTATATAATGTGAAGAAACGAGTGGTAGTACTATACCAACTAAAAGATGAAATGTAAGAAATACTAGTATGTACGTACTGAAGAGTTAAAGTAACGAGAAGAAACATAACATTGTTCTGCTGGGGGCTCAGCACAACACACCCCTCAAATTAAATTAGGCACACCTGAAATTAAACTTTGCAACTATTCCGGTAGACACTGCATTAGAACCACCATGAGCAACGACACTGCCACCTTACTCAGAGTCCTCGTCCACGTCCTCGACTTCGTCCTTGTCCCTCTTCCTCTTGGCCGATACTTCTTTGCTTGAACCGCACACTTGGTTGTTGCTCTTCATCCAACCCTTGTAGATATTGAAGCAAAGGTAGCATCCATTGCAGCGTACTGGATGTGGTCAATATCTAGTACATTCCACTGCCATGCATGACGATGAAACGTGTAATGAGGTTTCTCCAGTTTACCATACAAAGGATGAACCATGGCTCCTTCCAGGGTCAGCATTGAAGGCTGACGAGAGGACACCAGCCGATTCTTCTGGAGGTCGAAGGTGTTGCCTACAATGAGGCCTATCCAACGCAGAACTTCTTTGTCGTTACCAAAGTCTACAGTAACGAATTTGACTAGGTTTCTCTCGAGGAAGTTCTTAAAATCCTAGCACTCAACGTTGGCATGGCATATGTGGTAGACCAAGCAAACGTTATGTATGCAAACCTGGATCACGGTGGGCTTCTTCTTCTCTTCGTCCTTTAGATCCTTCTCTCGTCCCAGGACTGTGGTGTACTCAACATCTAGCCCAGCGACCCACTCATCATCTGAGTTTTCAAACATGCGTCTGAAGCGAGAAAGGCATCCTTTCACCGTCATGGAAGAACGGGTGTAGATGACGTCGAACTCATCGCCGGTGATGGTTCTAACCTTGTACTCACCGCCGATCATGGAGATTTGGGATGCCATGGATTTGGGAGGAGGGTTAGGATTAGTGGAACTGCCGTAATGTGAATGGACGGGACGACTAGGAGCGAACCGCCGTAGTATTGAAGGACGTGCGGGGACGAGTAGGAGCGAACTGCCAGCGTGCGAACGGCAGGGTAGTGGCTTTCCATTCTCCCATGATACGGGCTTCCGAGAGCCCTTGGATATGAGATCGAACGGTTGCATGGCGTGATTCTAGACCTATGGGTCAATATCCTATCCTGGAGGGTTATTCTGCAAATTTTTAGCAACTTAGCATGCGACCGTTTGATCTCAGATCCTAGGGCTGCCAGCAGCCTGTATCATGGTCGCGCCTACCACGATCGTCGCATCGCTCGCGCGGTCGCGCCCTTGGAGATTTAACACGGTGCGTTAGGTTAGCTGATGTTGGCATGTCATACATAGTCATCACTTAGTCACTCATACTACAACAAGGTTGGCTATAAGTGTATCTTTTACTCCTCTCTATCTCTTTCTTTGTACTCAAGGAAGAAACGGTGCTAAGCGCGTGTATTTATTGCGTTTGCCAAGGAGTGACCTCTTCCAATGAAATGGTGTTGCTAAGTTTGCTTCATTTAATTAGCTATAGACTCAAAATTGTCTTTTCACCTAGGTACACGCGCTTAGCACCGTTTCTTCCTTGGCTGACCAAACTAGTCTCTCTCTTCTTGATTAACTTGCCACATCAGACTTTATGCCTATGTTGCAAGCTTAAGCACCTGTAGGAGCAAGTAAAAGTAAGTACAATAGTGTGCTTTACATGGCATTTTTGCATATGTGGAGGAAAGATGAGGCAAGGAAAAAGTGGAGAAGTGGGCTCTCATGCAAGAGCCAGCCTCTACTACATGGTGGAGCATTGGGAGAGGCACCTATGTGGAGGTGGTCAGGAATCTGGGAGACTCACGCCGGTCGTAGCGCCGCAGTTAAAATGATAATGGCATGTCAAATCACGGGGCCCCACCTATCCAACAGTAACTCGCTGTCAAATCACACAGCCCTACGTTTGTAGCAGCCTACTCCCTCGTCTTCTCGCGTCTCTGTCGAACCGACTAGGCGGAACTGCCCCGCTGCCTACCGCGTAGGAAAAGCCCTGCCCTCGACTTTTAAATAGTATACAATATACTAATTTTGTATCCATGGATTGTGCCCGCGCCATGGAGCAAAGTGTCCAGAAAACGGAGGAGAGGCGGTGGTCTTGCAATAGAGAAGAGGGAGAGGCGAGACGGTGGTTTTGGAATGGAGATGATGGAGAGGAGAGGAGGTGGTTTTGCAATGGAGAAGAGGGAGAGGAGCGTGCGGCAACGATTTAGGATTGCACGAGAGGGCCGGCGTGCTCTGACTGGATCAAAATCAAAATCAATTTACCCTTCAATTAAGAAAGCGACCCCACATTAACTAGTCTCCCTTTTATTCTGGGTCATAATTGACCATGATTTTCGCACATAAAATATATGTTATATGTTGTATACAAGGACACTATCAAAATTACAATTGCAACTATACAAGGCCACTAACATTAATCGAGGCAAAATTGATGGTGTTTGCCTCGTACTAGCACCCGAGGACATTAATATCCCTTGTGTGCATGCGGGAGTGAGAAGGTTAGCTTGCATTCCCAACATCAATCAACCAACGAGGAGTAAGAGGGTTGGCTTGTTGTGCTTGGGAGAGAAAAACCACATTAATTAACACGAGAATCAAGGTGACAAGCTAGCTTGCAACATTGACTTAAACATAGCATTGATTGTTACCTTGGTACCTGTAATATGAGTTTGTGGCCTTGTATACAAAAATGGAGGGAGTATAATTTGAAAGTACATTCAGATACGAACCAAACGATACAATTTTTGGTGACATGCATTCACATTTTGCTTGTCAAATACAGTACATGGTCAAACTTTGACCCAAAATACGCAAAACAACAAAAAAATACTTCCAAGACCAGCGCCGCTCTTCCGCTCTTCTCCTCTTAAACCACCGCCGCTCCTCTCCTGTTCCAATCTAAATGCAGCGCCGCTCCTCTCCTCTTCCATTTCAAAACCACCGCCCCTCCTCTCTTGTTCCAGTCCAAAACTAGCGTCGCTCCTCTCCCGTTCTAATCCAAAACCAGCGCTGCTCCTCTCCTCTTCCATTCAAAAACCACCGCCGGCGAGTGAAGGTGCTGTGGAGAAGTAGATCGATGGAGGAGTACAACCGATACGTGAGGATCGCAGACGGCGACCCTGTGAAGCTAGCTAGGATGTTGGAGATACAATCTTGGTTTGACAACAAGGACCAACTAGCGGCGATGGCGACATCCATGGCCAAATATCTGCAACAGAGCGAAAAGGCGGCGATACTCCCGAAGGGAGTCGCGCCGGAGTACATAGAGCTGCTCCTCTGGGCCATGGAGCAAACAGATTCACCGAATCCGATCGTGAGGGAGCAGTGGTGGGAGTATCGATCCCAGATGGAGCATCCACCAGAGATTGAAGGATCGAGCATCTACAGGGTGCCGTTTGTGAGGGTGTCCTGCCAGAGTGAGCCGGTGGAGTCTTCGTCGACCGAACCCAACTGCAAGAGGAGAAAAGCAGTTGGCCCGACGACGCTTCCCCGCCATCGTCTCCCTCACCGTTCACATCATCTCACGGGGCGGCTGTATGCCGCCCATGAATAGGAGGGGGCTGCCCCCCCAGCCCAATAGTCGGGCAGGTTGTGAATTGTCAGGAGGAGCTTAGGGTTTTCAGTATTTGCAGGTTGTGAATTGTGTTTTGTGTTGTGTATTTTGAGAGTACTTTCAGATATAAATGTCTTTTGAATTTCAGATTTGCAGTATTGAGCATATAAAGTATTTTATGAATTCTAGAGATCTATTTTTAGCACTTAAAAATGTAGTTTCATAGGAGTATAAAGTGCAGACAATGTGATTCTCAGAGAAGAAACTGCAAGTTTCAGTTTCGGATAAGAAACTGCAAGTTTAGTTTTAGATAAGAAACTGCAACTTTCAGAGGCAGAGCATTTATATTAACACGGCCTTTTCAAACATGGTTAACATCATGTTGGAAGTTTTATTCATGGTCGAAAAATGGAACTACCAGCCAGTTAACATCATGCTGATCAACATTCATGCATAGCACATCTTCATATGATGCACAGTCAAAATGCCCACAAAATGTCGAGTGTGCGAAACACAGAGAAAACGAGGGACGGAGTTTTGGCAAGTGTTGGACGTGGTTTTGGGCTGCCCCGTCTAGGCTTTCATTTTTAACATGCGCAGCCCACGACCTCGGATGGGAGGTCCATAGGCCTGTTTGTATTTTCTTAGGGCCGTCATGTATCGACCGGCCTATGGTCCTCCCATCCGAGGTTTTATTTTTGGCATCCCAATTTATGTATTTTTTTGAAGAAAACGCAGAGGTCTGTTCTATTTTTCTATATAAGAATAGGAACGCCAGGTCCAACTTATGTTTCCCTTCTAACTATATTATATATATTTAAATTATTTTATATGTTGACTGTTTAGTTCACATAGTAATT
This sequence comes from Triticum urartu, assembly GCF_003073215.2. NCBI lineage: Eukaryota > Viridiplantae > Streptophyta > Magnoliopsida > Poales > Poaceae > Triticum > Triticum urartu. The sequence goes on from NC_053022.1 coordinate 339,759,185, forward strand.
GGCAAATAGATCTCGCCGCCACCCCCCGCCTCCTGACTCCGGGCGCGCCTCCCCCCCCTCAGCAAGTCCGCTCGCACGCCCCATGGAGTCGCCAACCATATCCACGGGGGAATGGCTGGAAGACAGGCAGATGTACAAGATGCATCTCCCACATGTCTACAAAGCCTTCCCGCGGATGCTCCAGCCGCTCGACTCCGTCACGCCGGCAGTGCTGCGGGAGACTCGAGGGAGGAGATGGAGCGAGCGGGCGATGCGGATCCGCGACGACGCTCTCTCCTGGACCCAGTGCACGCGTGAATGGAGGGAAGCAGAGGAGGAAGCTGTGAGGGAGTAAGCCGAGGAGGGACCGAATCCGTTCTCTCACTCGTGCAGGTATGCTCGGATGTGCAAGGATCATGTGGATTGGGAGCTGCTGAATCTAGCCCTGCGGATCTACTTCGAAGGAGATTTCTCAGAGAAGCACAAGATGCCCCACCCCAGTGAGGCGCCTATTGCGTTTGTTTGATGGGCGAAAGGAGAAGTGAATTCAGGAGATCCACGCCATGCTGCGAGATGGGAATGCTTGACTAGACTCCTGCCCACCAGCACGCCACCGGAGCCGGAGCAGGTGGATCCCCTACCTTACCTCTCCCCCAAACTTACAGAAGATTGAAATTAGGCTTGCAATCTGCTTCAATTGAGCTTGCAAGTGCAACTATCCCTAGGTGGTTTTGGTAATTCCTAACAACATATAGCTCATTGAGCTAATGCTATTCCAAGATTAATATTTCAGGAAAAGCTCAATGTATGGCATGGCATGGATGAGGAATGTGAACCCCTCAAAATGTTAAGGACAAAAAGATTGGCTCAAGCTCAAAGCTCAAGACTCTACATTTTATATTTTAGTGATCCAAGATCACATTGAGTCTATAGGAAAAGCCAATACTATCAAGGAGGGATGAGGTGTTGTTTAATGAGGTTCTTGCTTCATAGTGCTTAGTGATATGCTCCAAAACCCTCAACTACCTTCCCACATCCACATATGACCTAAACCAAAAGTCAAACTCGGCCCTACCGATTCTTTCTATCCGGCACCACCGAGTTTCAAATGTCATAGCCACTGCCACAAACCCTAGGAAAATCAGTCTCACCGATAGGGATTTCGGTCACGCCGAGATGGGGTTGTAATCTCTCTGTTTCCCTTCGTAATGTTTCGGTCATACCGAGATGAGTGATCGGTCCCACCGAGATTGCAATGTAAACTCTCTGTTTCTCCTTCGTAACATTTCTGTCCCACCGAAATGAGCGATCGGTCCCACCGAGTTTACCTGACCAACTCTATGGTTAGCTTATTACCAAAATCGGTCACACCAAGTTTGTGTAATCGGTCACACCGAGATTACGTTATGCCCTAACCCTAACCATATTGGTCCTACCGAGTTGCATCTCAGTCCCACCAAAAACCCTAACGGTCACTAGGTTTGCTGAATCGGTCTGACCAAGTCTTTCACTTCGGTCTCACCGAGATTGGTAAATTGTGTGTAACGGTTAGTTTTTGTGTGGAGGCTATATATACCCCTCCACCCACTCTTCATTCGTGGAGAGAGCCATCAGAACATACCTACACTTCCAACCTATATTTTCTGAGAGAGAACCACCTACACTTGTGTTGAGACCAAGATATTCCATTCCTACTGAGGGAGTCCTGGATTAGGGGGTGTTCGGATAGCCGGACTATACCTTCGGCCGGACTCCTGGACTATGAAGATACAAGATTGAAGACTTCGTCCCGTGTCCGGATGGGACTTTCCTTGGCGTGGAAGGCAAGCTTGGCGATGCGGATATTCAAGATCTCCTACCATTGTAACCGACTCTGTGTAACCCTAACCCTATCCGGTGTCTATATAAACCGGAGGGTTGTAGTCCATAGGACAGAATCAACTCCATACACAACAATCATACCATAGGCTAGCTTCTAGGGTTTAGCCTCCTTGATCTCGTGGTAGATCTACTCTTGTACTACCCATATCATCAATATTAATCAAGCAGGAGTAGGGTATTACCTCCATCGAGAGGGCCCGAACCTGGGTAAAACAAAGTGTCCCCTGTCTCCTGTTACCATCCGGCCTAGACGCACAGTTCGGGACCCCCTACCCGAGATCCGCCGGTTTTGACACCGACATTGGTGCTTTCATTGAGAGTTCCTCTGTATCGTCGCCTTTAGGCCCGATGGCTCCTCCGATCATCAACAATGATGCGTTCCAGGGTGAGACTTTTCTCCGCGGACAGATGTTCGTCTTCGGCGGCTTCACACTGCGGGCCAATTCGCTTGGCCACCTTGAGCAAATCGGAAGCTACGCCCCTGGCCATCAGGTCAGGTTTGGAAGCCTAAACTACACGGCTGACATCCGCGGAGACTTGATCTTCGACGGATTCGAGCCACAGCCAAGCGTGCCGCACTGTCTCGATGGGCATGATATAGCTCTGCTGCCGAACAGCTTCTTGGAGGCCGCACACGCATCGGTTTTGACCATTGGTCCGGAACCTACTGCGCCGATCGAGGATCAGCGGTTGGACGCTGCCTCAGGGGCTGCGATCTCAGAGGCGATCGAGGCGAACTCCAGCCCCGCACTCCGCATGGCCCGTGACCCTCTCCGAACTCCGAGCCCCCCGCGCCCCTGCCAATCGAATCCGAGTGGGCGCCGGTAATGGAGTTCACCGTAGCGGACATCTTTCAGCATTCGCCTTTTGGCGACATCCTGAATTCTCTTAAGTCTCTCTCTTTATCAGGAGAGCCCTGGCCGGACTACGGTCAGCAAGGGTGGGATACGGACGGTGAGGAAATTCAAAACCCACCCACCACCCACTTTGTAGCCACTATCGACGATTTAACCGACATACTTGACTTCGGCTCTGAAGACATCGACGGCATGGACAACGATATAGGAGACGAACAGGAACCAGCACCTGTAGGGCGCTGGAAGGCCACCTCGTCATATGACATATACATGGTGGACACTCCAAAAGACGAAGATGGCGATGGAATAGTGGGGGATGACGCCCCCAAGAAACAGCCAAAGCGCCGGCGTCAGCGGCGCCGCTCTAAATCCCGCCAAAGAAAAAACGGTGATTCCGGCACGGGAGATAATACTACCCCAGACAGCGCCGAAGAACACCCACCTTAGCAAGATTCGGCACAGGAAGATGGAGAAGCCAGCCCTCATGAGAGAGCGGCAGACCAAGAGGTCGAGGATGATAACTATACGCCTCCCTCCGAAGACGAGGCAAGCCTCGATGATGATGAATTCGTCATACCATCAGACCCCGCCGAACAAGAGCGTTTTAAACGCAGGCTTTTAGCCACGGCAAGCAGCCTCGAGAAAAAGCAGCAATAGCTTAGAGCTGCCCAAGATTTGCTAGCTGACAGATGGACTGAAGTCCTTGCGGCCGAAGAGTATGAACTCGAACGCCCCTCCAAGAGTTACCCGAAGCGCAGGCCGCTACCCCGATCAGAGGAGGAAGCACCTACATCACCAGCGCACGACATGGCAGACCGGCCACCCCGCGGCCGCGACAGAGAGGCCTCTCAGCCCTCCACCCAAGCCATGCCCCGACGCCGCACAACTAAGGCACGGGAAAATGCACCCGACCTGCGAGACATACTGGAGGATAAGGCAAGACAAACAAGATCGATCTACGGATCGCGCAAGCGCCCTGCGGCATGTGACAATAATCTTCACTCCAGATACAACAAATCCGGCCGGGCCGAACACAACAAACATAGCTCTTCCGAGCTGCGTCGTGATATAGCCCAGTACAGAGGCGCCGCACACCCGCTATGCTTCACGAATGAAGTAATGGATCATAAAATCCCAGAGGGCTTCAAACCCGTAAACATCGAATCATACGATGGCACCACAGACCCGGCGGTATGGATTGAGGATTATCTCCTTCACATCCACATGGCACGCGGCGATGATCTACACGCCATCAAGTACCTCCCGCTCAAACTTAAAGGACCGGCCCGGCATTGGCTTAACAGCTTGCCATCAGACTCAATCGGTTCTTGGGAGGACCTGGAAGCCACATTCCTCGATAACTTCCAGGGCACTTATGTGCGGCCGCCGGATGCCGACGACTTAAGCCACATAACTCAGCAGCCAGAAGAATCAGCCAGACAATTCTGGACACGGTTCCTAACAAAGAAAAACCAGATAGTCGACTATCCGGACGTAGAGGCGCTAGCATCCTTCAAGCATAACATCCGCGACGAGTGGCTTGCCCGGCACCTGGGACAGGAAAAACCGAAATCCATGGCAGCCCTCACGACACTCATGACCCGCTTTTGCGCGGGAGAAGACAGCTGGCTAGCTCGCAGTAACAACTTATCAAAAAACCCTGGTAATTTGGATACCAAGGACAAAAGTGGCAGGACTCGTCGGAACAAACAAAAACGCCGCGTTAACAGTGACAGCAATGAAGACACGGTAGTCAATGCCAGATTCAGAGGCTATAAATCCGGTCAGCGGAAAAAGCCATTCAAAAAGAATACTCAGGGCCCGTCCAGTTTGGACCGAATACTCGATCGCTTGTGCCAGATACATGGCACCCCCGAAAAGCCAGCCAATCACACTAACAGGGATTGTTGGGTGTTCAAGCAGGCAGGCAAGTTAAGAGCCGAAAACAGAGACAAGGGGTTGCACAGCGACGACGAGGAGCCCAAGCCGCCGAACAACAATGGACAGAAGGGCTTTCCCCCACAAGTGCGGATAGTGAACATGATATACGCAACCCACATTCCCAAGCGGGAGCGGAAGTGTGCGCTACGGGACGTATACGCGATGGAGCCAGTCGCCCCAAAGTTCAATCCATGGTCCTCCTGCCCGATCACTTTTGATCGAAGGGACCATCCCACTAGCATCCGTCATGGCGGCTTCGCTGCATTGGTTCTCGACCCAATCATCGACGGATTTCACCTCACAAGAGTCCTCATGGACGGCGGTAGTAGCCTGAACCTGCTTTATCAGGATACAGTGCGTAAAATGGGCATAGATCCCTCAAGGATCAAACCCACAAGAACGACCTTTAAAGGCGTTATACCAGGTGTAGAAGCCAACTGTACAGGCTCAGTAACACTTGACGTGGTCTTCGGATCCCCGGATAATTTCCGAAGCGAAGAGTTAATCTTCGATATAGTCCCGTTTCGCAGTGGCTATCACGCCCTGCTCGGACGAACCGCATTCGCAAAATTCAATGCGGTGCCGCACTACGCATATCTCAAACTCAAGATGCCAGGCCCTCGAGGAGTAATCACGGTCAACGGAAACACCGAACGCTCCCTCCGTACGGAGGAGCATATGGCGGCTCTCGCAGCGGAGGTACAAAGTAGCCTTCTTAGGAAATTCTACAGTCCGGCCATTAAAAAGCCAGACACTGCCAAGCGCGCCCGGAGTAACCTACAGCAGGACCGCCTGACACACTCTGAGCAAGCGTAGCAATGCGGCCCCAACCCCAGCTTTCGCGACATAGCGAAACCAGTACCTCACGTACATAACTACGCCCTTGAAATACCATGGGCACAGGGGAAGGGGCACAATAACGGCACGCCCAAAATACGTCTTAAAACGTACCAGGGGCTGCCGGATTCATTTTTTTATTTTTTTCTTACTTTCAGGACTCCATACTTCGGACGACCTGTTCGGCAATTCGACTGCCGCACAAATGATGCAAGATCCAGGGAGGCAGACAAGCCATGCCGCATCATGGAACCCCCAGGTGGTCTCTGTTACGAGTGGTATACCTGTTTTAAATAAAATTCCGCGGCCTACCCCTGGTCAGGACATACTGAATAGTCCAATATCTTTTGCTTACCGCACTATTTGTATCGTTCGGCTTTGATAAACAGCCTCTTTATAAACAATGCTTAGCTTTTTGTCTATTTTCTGCATTACTCTTTTCATATATATGTTCATTAATGACATGTTGCACCCGTACACTGTGGTACGGCAAGTACGCTGGGGGCTTCAGTACCCTTCAATATGGCGTGAGAAGTCCGTACACTTTCACAAGTGTGGCACCCCGAACTTATAGCACTATATGCATCGGCTCCGAATCATGATTTGGGTCAATAGTTGGGTTTGCCCGGCTCCTATGTTTTGGTGCCTTACGTTCCGCTATATCGGCTAAGGTAGCACTAGGAGAACCACTGCGATTGTGCCCCGGTTGAGCTGGGTTAAGCACCTCAGTGGAGAAAGCTAAAACTGACTGTCATGATGAGGCGAGAGACCGGTTGCTATTCGAGAGGTTTTTCAAGTCCCTAAAGGCTTATGCCGCTTCGAGCGAGGAGCTGGATAACCCCAGCCAAGGCGTGGATAGCGCCCCGAACTCGGTCTTCCGAACTAGGGGCTTCGCTGAAATTTAAAATTATAGAGTTCTATGGCTAAGTGAGAGTGTTCAAGCATTATAGTCCGATTGCCTGGTTCGTTGTGCTGAGCGCCTCCCTCGAAGGACCCAACTATGGGAAAAAGAGTGCTCAGGTTTATCCCCGAACACCCCAGCACTACTGGCATGGGGGCAGAAGCCGACGACTGGCCATCTCTCAATTTTTTGATAAACGGCCGCACAGAAAATAATATTTTAAATTCAACAAGCATTGCTTAAGCGCCTATGAACAAGTTTTCAGCGCACAGGATAAAAACGAGTGAGTTTATTCAAAAATTACATCCTTGGTACATTCATCTGCCACAAGGCAGGCACCTGCAAGAACATCCTTGTAATAGTTCTCGGGCTTGCAATGCTCCTTCCCCGGCGGCGGCCCGTCCTTCACAAGCTTCTCACCATCTAGCTTACCCCAGTGCACCTTTACACGGGTAAGGGCCCTACGGGCACCTTCGATGCAGACGGAGCGCTTGATGACCTCGAGCCTTGGACAGGCCTCCACCAGCCGCCGCACCAGCCCGAAGTAGCTCCCAGGCAGGGCCTCCCCGGGCCACAGCCGAACTATGAAGCCCTTCATGGCCTGTTCGGCCGCCTTGTGGAGTTCGACCAGCTGTTTCAGCTAGTCGCTCAAGGGCACAGGGTGTCCGGCCTCAGCATACTGAGACCAGAACACCTTCTACATCGAGCTGCCCTCTTCAGCTCGGTAGAATGCGGTGGCATCGGATACGCTGCGGGGAAGATCTGCGAATGCCCCTGGAGAACTCCGGATTCGGGTAAGTAACAAGTAGTTTACTTTTATATTTCTGCTTTGCATAAAGAATGCCTTACATGCTGCTATCTTCTTCATATCCTCCAACTCTCGGAGGGACTTTTGGGCTTCGGCCTTGGCAGACTTGGCAGTCTCAAGGGCCGTCGCGAGCTCGGACGCTTGGGTCTTTGACTCAAGCTCCAAACTCTCATGTTTTTTCACGAGAGCCTGAAGCTCTTGCTGCACCTCACCGACCTGAATCCCAAGTTTCTCTCGCTCGGTGCGCTCCGCGGCCGTTTTCTTTTCGGCCTCGGACAACGCCTTCTTGAGGGTCGCCACCTCAGTCGTGGCCCCTACAATAAGCAGTACAATCCTGTTATTTTTTGCAATCACGCCTCTCTATAAGCACCTTTTTATAAGGTATTTCTTACCTTCTTTCTCCTCGAGCTGCCGCTTGGCATGGCCGAGCTCTTGCTCGGACCGCTCGAGCCCCTGCTTCAGGGTACCCACCTCCGCAGTCAGTGCGGCGGTGGCTAGCAGCGAAGCCTGCATACGCATATTGACTCTTTATTGTTAGACTCCGCGAAATTTAATAGATCCTCTATTCGGCTTTTCTTTCCGAATGCCAAACAGAGCATCATGGGCTACTGTCTATGCGGTAATATTTATACATATTTTTACTTACCTCGAAGCCTGTTAGGAGTCTAGCGCAAGCTTCACTCAGCCCGCTCTTGGCGGACTGAACCTTCTGGATCACCATACTCATAATAGTACGGTGCTCCTCGTCGATGGAGGCGCCTTCAAGCACCTCCAGCAGATTGTCCGGCGCCTCCGGTTGGACGGAGGCTGCCAGCTCAGAAGGCTTGCTCCTCTTGGAAGGAGTTCGCCTGCCGTGGTCCGGAATTGTTGAAGATTCCGGCACGGTGTCCGGCTTAAAGCCGGACTTGGAGCCCTGGGGGGTCTTGTCCCCTTCACTCCTGGAGTCCGGGAGGTCGCCTTGCGGCTCCTCCAGGACCACCTCCTCCTGCCCCGGAGCTCATTACGACGCCACTTCGGCGTCATCCGCAATACGGGGGGAGACAGCGGGCGGAACGGAGTTCACGTCCGATGAATCCAGGGAGCCGCTCGACGACTCGTTGAGTTCGGCCCGGGGCGGGCTGCACGATTATATTCGACGTTAGGGGAAGTTGTGCAACAAAAGTAATATCATGAGTTACTCCGGTATCTGAACACTTACGATTTCTCCGGACGCCTGGCCCTGTCCGGCCACTCCTCTTCGCCCTCGTCGGCGTCAGGGGTGTAGTCCGGCGGAGGGGTCTTCCTCTTCTTGGACCCTTCGGCCCCCCCACTGGGGCGGCCTTCCTTTTCTTTCCTCCCCCCGCTGGAGGGGGAGAGGTTTCTTCTTCCTCCTCCTCGTTTTCACGGGAAGAGGGCGTCTCAAACTCGTCGGATGACGAGTCCGATAGCACCACATTACGGGTACTCTTTCGAGTCCCCGTGGCCTTCTTCTTCTTGGCCTTCTTTTCCGGCACCACATAAGGCGCCGGAGCCAGCAGCTTCACTAGTAGAGCTGGGGCTGGGTCTTCGGGCAGCGGAGCCGGACAGTTAATTGGTTCGGCTATCGCCCGCCAAGCCTGTCAAAGGTAAGGGAGTTTAGATCCCGCACAGAGTCAATCTATGAAAAAAGCTTAACATCCTGTAAAAGGTGTAGATGGCATACCTTGCTAGCGTGACGCTGCAAGCTGTATCCGCGGTCCTCGGAAGCGGATGCGGGAACCTCGGCGCCCTTGAATAGCATCTTCCAGGCGTCCTCGTACGTTGTGTCGAAGAGCCTGCTGAGGGTTTGATGCTGCGCCGGGTCGAACTCCCACAAATTGAAATCCCGTTGTTGACACGGGAGGATCCGGCGGGCGAGCATAACCTGGATTATATTAACTAGCCGGACTGGCTTGTTCACCAGGGACCGGATGCATGTTTGCAATCCGGCCACCTCTTTCTCATCGCCCCACGACAGGCCCGTCTCTTTCCAGGACACAAGCCGCATGGGGGGTCCGGATCGGAACTCAGGGACCGCGGTCCATTCCGGATCGCGTGGCTCGGTGATATAAAACCACCCGGATTGCCATCCCTTTAGGGTCTCCACGAAAGAGCCCTCGAACCATAGGGCGTTGGCCATCTTGCCCGCCATGGCGCCTCCGCACTCCGCCTGGCTGCCGCTCACCACCTTGGGCTCGACGTTGAAAGTCTTGAGCCAGAGGCCGAAATGGGGGCGGACGCGGAGAAAGGCCTCGCACATGACGATAAACGCCGAGATGTTGAGGATGAAGTTCAGAGCTAGATCGTGGAAATCCAGGCCGTAGTAGAACATGAGCCCCTGGACAAATGGGTGGAGTGGAAAACCCAGTCCGCGGAGGAAGTGGAGGAGAAATACCACCCTCTCATGGGGCCTTGGGGTGGGGATAAGCCGTCCCTCCTCGGGAAGCCGGTACGCGATGTCCTTGGACAGATACCCGGCCTTCCTTAGCTTCTTGATTTTGCCCTCCGTAACGGTGGAGACCATCCATTTGCCTCCCTCTCCGGACATTGCTGGAGAAGGTTGAGGTGGGAAGTGCGGGCTTGGGCGCTGGAGCTCGGGTGCGCGAGAGATGGGTAGGCAAGGGAGGAAGAAGGCGTAGGTAAATAGGGTGGATCCTTATCCCCTTATATAGGTGGATGCGGTTATGCGTCCCCATCTGCCTAATAAAACTCGCTTGCCTCCCGAGCGCCGTGATAAATGGCGCGGTTGGGTTACCCACGTCCGTATTAATGAGAATCCCGTAAAAAGGGTACACGATCTCTGCTTCGACAAGACGTGCTAAGGAAACCGCCTCGCAAAACATGCTGAGGTGGAAAAGAAAAAATGATTCGAGTAAAGGACTTGGCTGTAGTGTGATGGCGCACTGCAGAATACGTCAGCAGATTTGATTTGTGTTAATATTATTCTCTCTATGGCAATATGTGGAAACTTATTTTGCAGAGCCGGACACTACTCTTGGTGATTACAATCTTCTATGAAGGACTTGGAGGAGGAACCCGCCTTGCAATGCCGAAGACAATTTGCGCGCCGGACTCGTCGTCATTGAAGCCTGGTTCAGGGGCTACTGAGGGAGTCCTAGATTAGGGGGTGTTCGGATAGCCGGACTATACCTTCGGCCGGACTCCTGGAACTATGAAGATACAAGATTGAAGACTTCGTCCCGTGTCCGGATGGGACTTTCCTTGGCGTGGAAGGCAAGCTTGGCGATGCGGATATTCAAGATCTCCTACCATTGTAACCGACTCTATGTAACCCTAACCCTATCCGGTGTCTATATAAACCGGAGGGTTGTAGTCCATAGGACAATCAACTCCATACACAACAATCATACCATAGGCTAGCTTCTAGGGTTTAGCCTCCTTGATCTCGTGGTAGATCTACTCTTGTACTACCCATATCATCAATATTAATCAAGCAGGAGTAGGGTATTACCTCCATCGAGAGGGCCCCCGAACCTGGGTAAAACAAAGTGTCCCTTGTCTCATGTTACCATCCGGCCTAGACGCACAGTTCGGGACCCCCTACCCGAGATCCGCCGGTTTTGACACCGACACCTACCATATGAATCTTGATCTCTAGCCTTCCCCAAGTTGCTTTCCACTCAAATCATCTTTCCACCAAATCCAAATCCTGTGAGAGAGAGTTGAGTGTTGGGGAGACTATCATTTGAAGCACAAGAGCAAGGAGTTCGTCACCAACACACCATTTGTTACTTCTTGGAGAGTGGTGTCTCCTAGATTGGCTAGGTGTCACGTGGGAGCCTCCGACAAAGATTGTGGAGTTGAACCAAGGAGTTTGTAAGGGCAAGGAGATCGCCTACTTCGTGAAGATCTACCGCTTGTGAGGCAAGTCCTTCGTGGGCGACGGCCATGATGGGATAGACAAGGTTGCTTCTTCGTGGACCCTTCGTGGGTGGAGCCCTCCGTGGACTCGCGCAACCGTTACCCTCCGTGGGTTGAAGTCTCCATCAACGTGGATGTACGATAGCACCACCTATCAGAACCATGACAAAAACATCCGTGTCTCCAATTGCGTTTGAATTCTCCAAACCCTTCCCTTTACATTCTTGCAAGTTGCATGCTTTACTTTCCGCTGCTCATAGACTCTTTGCATGCTTGCTTGAATTGTGTTAAGATTGCTTGACGTGTGCTAAGATAGCTAAAATCTGCCAAAGACTAAAATTGGGAAAAGGATAGATTTTTATTTGGTCAAGAAGTCTAATCACCCCCTCTAGACATACTTTCAATCCTACAAGTGGTATCAGAGCTCTGGTCTCCATTTGCTTTAATTTCCATAGCTTTTGGTGGTCATAGCCTTGGTTTCACAACCTAGGAGAGTATGGCGTCTAGCGAGGGAAATTACCACCATAGAGGTCGTTACTTTGATGGTACAAATTTTGCTAGTTGGAAGCATAAGATGAAAATGCATATTCTTGGACATAACCCCGCCGTTTGGGCTATTGTGTGTGTTGGCTTGCAAGGTGAATTCTTCGATGGGAGAGAACCGAATCGTGAAGCTACTGCAGATGAGTTGAAGATGCTACAATACAATGCTCAAGCTTGTGATATCCTCTTCAACGGATTGTGCCCCAAAGAATTCAACAAAATCAGCCGTCTTGAGAATGCAAAGGAAATTTGGGATACTTCGATTGATATGCATGAAGGTACCGACTCCGTCAAGGAATCCAAGTTGGATGTGCTTCAAAGTCAACTTGACAAGTTCAAAATGAAGGATGGTGAAGGTGTCGCTGAAATGTACTCTAGGCTTGCTCTTATCACAAATGAGATTGTCGGCTTAGGAAGTGAGGAGATGACCGACAAATTCATCATCAAGAAAATCCTAAGAGCCCTGGATGGAAAATATGATACCGTATGCACATTGATCCAAATGATGCAAAATTACAAAGATCTCAAGCCAACGGAAGTCATTGGAAGAATTGTTGCTCATGAGATGTCACTCAAGGATAAGGAGGAGCTCCATATCAAGTCAAGTGGTGCTTACAAAGCCTCATGTGAAGCTCCCACATCATCAAGTGAGAAACAAACCTTCAATGAAGAATTGAGCCTAATGGTGAAGAACTTCAACAAGTTCTACAAGAGTAGAAGTAAGGAAAGAAGTTCTAAGTCAAGGTCCTACAATGACAAAAGATCTTCTAGTCGAGAGCGAAACTGCTACAATTGTGGAAGACCCGGACACTACTCCAATGAGTGTACGGCTCCCCACAAGAGAAGAGAAGATTCTCCCAAAAGAAGAAGTAGAAGAGAAGAATCACCATCAAGGGAGAGAAGGAGTAGGGATGATCGATATGAATGAAGACACCCTCGGAGAAGCAAGGATTCGGAAAGGAAGGACAAGTCATCAAGGAGCTACACAAAACGAAGACATCAAGCTCATGTTGGTGAATGGGTATCCGGCTCCGACTCTGACAATGACTCCGAGAGAAGCTATCACTCTGACTCCGAATTTACTCAAGATGAAGGTGTTTCTGGACTAGCACTTGTGTCAACCAACTCCTACGACATATTTGATTCACCAAATGAAGGAATTGGAAGATGCTTCATGGCCAAAGGTCCAAAGGTATCACACCCTGAGTATGTTGATTTCAATAGTGATGAAGATGACTTGTTAGGTGATGATGAGTTACTTGTTGACAACTATAATGATGAATACTATAATGAAACGAATGACAATGATAAGGAGAAGATTGAATCTCTAACTAAAGAACTAAACACTCTTAAGTTAGCTCATGAAACTATCTTAGGAGATCATCGAGAACTTTTAAGGACTCATGAGAAATTACGTTTTGAGAAGCTCAATCTTGAGAAAGAGCATGAATTCTTGAAGGCGATCAATGATGATCTTCGCAAGAAAAGTTCTTCTTACATTGCCAAGCGTTTACTCTTATCCACTTACATGCCTCAAGTCAAGTCTAGTAACAAGAACAAGAAAGATTCTTCCTCTAGTAGTAACAATAATCATGCTAAATCCAATGTTGTTGCTTCTAGTAGTCCTCTTCATAATGATTCTCTTAGCCAGGTTACACTTGAGCAAGAAAATAGCTTATTGAAGGGAATTATAGAGAAAGGTGTTTACAAGAGCCTTGCCGGGAGTAAGCAATTCGAGGAAATTGTACGCAAGAAAGGAAGGCATCGGAAGAATCAAGGTATTGGTTTTGAACGGAAGTTCAATGCCAATGGAGTTGAGTGGAAAGAAGATCAATACCCCAAGACGAAGTTTGTTCCTCAACAAGAGAAGTATGATCCTATTTCATCCAAAGGGACACAAGCTCAAGATGATCTTCCACCACAAGACCGCAAGCAAAAAGGCAAGGACAAGCTTCAAGAGGAAATTGATGCATTTGAAGAAGCTCCTAAGGACTTGGTCAAGTGGGTTCCCAAGACTACATCAAGTTCCACTTAATCAAGTACAACTACAACTCCGAGGATTCCCATCAAGATGGTGTGGATCCCGAAGAAGAAGAACTAGAGAGTTCTTGAGGGTGACTCCGCCAATATACTTCACTCTTATCATTTTGGCAAGAACAAGTGCGATCAACTTCCACATATTGCACTAGTTCAAGGAGTCACAAACCCTCTTGTTGGTAAGACAAGGGACAAGGTAACCTAAAGCTTTCATAGACATCATCTTGTGTGTGCATCACTCTATGTCTATGGATATCCTTGTTTGCTCCTTGTGGGACTAACCCGTGTAGGTATTGAAAGTGCAAGTCACTCCAAAGGATAGCTTCAAATGATCTACATCAACATAGAGCATCCACATCTTCAACACCTACATGAAGTCATCATGGAAAAAACCCAAGGTTAGTTCATCCCTCTTAGGGGGGATCTCACATCTAGGGGGAGCTTTACTCTAACAATTGAGTTAAAGCAACTCTAATGGTGTGAACACAACAACGCTTTATGTAAAAGTGGTAACCCCACTTGTGCTTAAACGATGAGTATGACCTATGATCAAATGTTCTCATTTGACTCCTAAGTCAATATACTCATATATAGATGACCTAGTCATCGCCAATTACTTGATAGATGCTAGAATTGTTTGTGCATGCTTTGCCACATATTTCATTTGCCATTTTATTGTGTGAGCATGTTGGTTGCATAATTTACTCATTCGAGGACATCCACTTATTGTTTTGATTGATTGGTTTCCTTTTCTTTTGGCCAAGTGGATGGACAAGAATGCCTAAGAACCTTCTCTAGCTATCTATGCTTTTCTCGTCTCAAACTCTATTCATGCTGCATCACAAAATTTGATCAAGTCAGATTCGAACCACTCTGTGTGAGAAGCACTCGGAGTCCCCGAATCGTCATAGACTTAAACTTCCAAAACTTCTTTGTGCATTTCGGTCTGACCGATTCACCCATTTCGGTCATACCGAGATCACTAAGTCGATCTAGGTTTTCTACCTCGGTGCAACCGATTCGAACCTTTCGGTCACACCATGTTTCAGTAACTGCTTGCAGTTATGAATCTCGGTGCCACCGAGTTGTTCCACTCAGTCACGCTAACTGGGTCGGGCTATATATACCCACGGGTCAAATTTTGGAAAACTTTCCGAACCTCCTCGACCCGCGCTTAGCCCGCTCTACCTCCAGGGTCTCCGGATCGTCTTCCTCGTCGCCAGCCGCCTCCTGCCACTAGTCTCTGCCACCGTTAACGGGAATCAACCCTGCCGTTGCCGCCGTAGCGAGTTCTCTACTGAACTAGGGTATGAACTCGATCACTGTGCTACCCCTATCTGATTCCTAGCACATTGTGTTCGCCATGTATCTTGCCACGATTGAGATCACTCTTATCCAGTCAAAACACTCCGTACTTTAGTCGTGAATTAAGAATTTAGGGTTAGGTTTCCACCGGAACCATCTCGGACCCATCGAGTTGTGGAACTCGGTACCACCGATTCGGCTTAGGCCATTGCACATGTGGTTCTCGGTCTGACTGAGAATTGCAAATCGGTGTGACCGAGTTCATGACTTTGTGAAACCCTAGCAGTCTCGGTGCCACCGAACTATGACTCGGTCTGACCGAGTTCACTAGTTTAGGTTCAATAGCTGCTTCGGTATCACCGAGTTTACAAATCGGTTGATCCGAAATGCTTTCTGTGGAAAACTAAAACTAAGTTTTTGACTCATTATTTTGCAAAAGCCTCTGCATTTTTTGATGCTCATCCACTCTATCTCATCTATATTTATTCACAGGGTCTGCTATTAGTGTTTGCAATATGTCTGATCAAAGTGACAGCCAGAACAGGTCAGAGGAGCAGGTTCACCTGAGTGAGGGCTCTAGTCCCTCTAGCAGTTCAGATGATGGTAGTAGGAGCACCCCAAGCAACTTACCCAAAGCTGCCACCAGGGCAAGAAACAAGAAGACCTCTGAATCTAAGTATGAAGACTATGTGGCAGTTGAGGATGAGGCCACTTCCAAGAAGAAAGTGGTTAAGAAGGAGTATGGCACTGCTGCTGCCACCAAGGTAGGCATGAAGCAAAAGGTTCGTGCAAAGAGAATTCCAATGTCTAAGGCCAGAGCATCTACTCAAGTCCCTTTGGAATCTGAACCCAAAGAGACTGCTGTGGAAGGGAAGAAGAGGAAGGAGAGGGTCAAAAAGACCACTGCTTGAGTTCTTGGGAGATCCTCAATCATGAGAGATTCTGAAGAGGAAGAGGAAGAAGATGTTGCACCAGCACCCAAAGCTCAGAAGCTTATGGGTGATGCCATCAGGGCAGGGGCTGTTCCATCTAACCTAAGACTGCTCCAAAGGCTGCAGCTCCAGCTCCAAAACCAAAACCGAAGAGGAGCACCAGGAACATCCCTGCTGAGGAAAAGAACAAAGCCCCAGTGCCTGAAGCTAAAATGGAAGAAGAAGATGATGAGTCACATGTCTTGAGGAAGCTGAAGCGAAAAATCCCAGATCACAATGATGCTCATCCAGTTGCTGAGAACATGAAAATCAGGAAGGACTCAGGTCTGAGGCTATGGAGAGAGTCTGATCCATATGCCACCAGGAGGAGGACTGCTGTGGATTACAGGTTCCATACAAAGGAACAGTAGGACTTCTATGAGACCATCTTTCTTGACAAGAAGCCCATAGTGTGTGACATGAGATGGGTCGACTGGGACTACATCAAGGAGAATGAGGATCACTATCCAGGTGTACATGACAGTTTCAAGGCTTGTGGAGTCGATGAGTTTGTGGCTCAGAAGCTCACAAAATGGAATGATGAGATCATCAATGCCCCAAAAGAGAGTGAAGATGACTTGGATGTGAAGGTAACTGAGATTCAGTCTGTTGTGGAGCAACTTGAAGATGATATGCAGGAGAGGAAGGGCAAGAAAACCACTGATGCATTTGCCAGAGTGCCTAGAGCTCAGAGGTCTGCTGCAGTGCCTGTTCCAGACACCAGAGCCACGTCATCTGCACCAGCTACAGCTTCTGTGCCACCAGCTCCAGCACCTACTCCATCAGTTCCATCTACTTCGACTGAAGCCTTCGTTCTTGGAGTTATCCGGACACCACCACCTGAAGACCAAGCCTGAGAGACGATTTAGTGCTATGCATTTTCTAGGAACTTTTTGGTAACATGTTGCCAAAGGGGGAGAAAAATGTATAAATCATAGGCTTCGAGAGAGAGCGTTGCTTTTTATTCTCTCTTGCTTTGGTGGTTGAACTTTATTTGCTTTGCTTGTTTGAGGTACCTTTTTTGTCTGTGTGATACTTGGATGATCATGTGTTTGACCATATGCTACCTTAATGCTTATTGGATGATATTATCATTTCATCCCTATATGATCATTCACTTTGCTTGGTGATGAGTGCATGTATTTAATTATTATCATTTTGAGCGCTCCACCAAGATATATGTGACATGGAAGAGTAACCCATGAGCCTAATTCTCTGTGCATTTGCAGTCCAAAGCAAATCATAAACTATGCACAAATTTAGGGGGAGCTCTTGCTTTTCACATACTTCTCAAAGCACCAATGTTTTTCTCTCTTACTATCATTTGTCGAAGCTTTGATCTATATGTTGTCATCAATTACCAAAAAGGGGGAGATTGAAAGTGCAACTATCCCTAGGTGGTTTTGTTAATTCCTAACAACATATAGCTCATTGAGCTAATGCTATTCCAAGATTAATATTTCAGGAAAAGCTCAGTGTATGGCATGGCATGGATGAGGAATGTGGACCCCTCAAAATGTTAAGGAAAAAAAGATTGGCCCAAGCTCAAAGCTCAAGACTCTACATTTTATATTTTAGTGATCCAAGATCACATTGAGTCTATAGGAAAAGCCAATACTATCAAGGAGGGATGAGGTGTTGTTTAATGAGGTTCTTACTCCATAGTGCTTAGTGATATGCTCCAAAACCCTCAACTACCTTCCCACATCCACATATGACCTAAACCAAAAGTCAAACTCGGCCCTACCGATTCTTTCTATCCGATGCCACCGAGTTTCAAATGTCATAGCCACTGCCACAAACCCTAGTCAAATCGGTCTCACCGATAGGGATTTCAGTCACACCGAGATGGGGTTGTAATCTCTCTGTTTCCCTTCATAACGTTTCGGTCCTACCGAGATGAGCAATCAGTCCCACCGAGATTGCAATGTAAACTCTCTGTTTCTCCTTCGTAACATTTCGGTCCCACCGAAATGAGCGATCGGTCCCACCGAGTTTACCTGACCAACTCTCTCGTTAGCTTATTACCAAAATCAGTCCCACCGAGTTTGTGTAATCGGTCACACCGAGATTACGTTATGCCCTAACCCTAACCATATCGGCCCTACCGAGTTGCATCTCAGTCCCACCGAAAACCCTAACGGTCACTAGGTTTGCTGAATCGGTCTAACCGAGTCTTTCACTTCGGTCTCACTGAGATTGGTAAATTGTGTGTAACGGTTAGTTTTTGTGTGGAGGCTATATATACCCCTCCACCCACTCTTCATTCTTGGAGAGAGCCATCAGAACATACCTACACTTCCAACCTATATTTTCTGAGAGAGAACCACCTACACTTGTGTTGAGACCAAGATATTCCATTCCTACCATATGAATCTTGATCTCTAGCCTTCCCCAAGTTGCTTTCCAGTCAAATCATCTTTCCACCAAATCCAAATCCTGTGAGAGAGAGTTGAGTGTTGGGGAGACTATCATTTGAAGCACAAGAGCAAGGAGTTCATCATCAACACACCATTTGTTACTTCTTGGAGAGTGGTGTCTCCTAGATTGGCTAGGTGTCACTTGGGAGCCTCCGACAAAGATTGTGGAGTTTAACCAAGGAGTTTGTAAGGGCAAGGAGATCACCTACTTCGTGAAGATCTACCTCTAGTGAGGCAAGTCCTTCGTGGGCGATGGCCATGATGGGATAGACAAGGTTGCTTCTTCGTGGACCCTTCATGGGTGGAGCCCTCCGTGTACTCGCGCAACCGTTACCCTCCGTGGGTTGAAGTCTCCATCAACGTGGATGTACGATAGCACCACCTATCGGAACCACGACAAAAACATCTTTGTCTCCAATTGCGTTTGAATTCTCCAAATACTTCCCTTTACATTCTTGCAAGTTGCATGCTTTACTTTCCGCTGCTCATAGACTCTTTGCATGCTTGCTTGAATTGTGTTAAGATTGCTTGATGTGTGCTAAGATAGCTAAAATCTTCCAAAGACTAAAATTGGGAAAATGATAGATTTTTATTTGGTCAAGTAGTCTAATCAGCCCCCTCTAGACATATTTTCGATCCTACAGAGCTGTCTGGTGGTTATTTCTGCTTCCTGAGAGACAACATCTGGCTGGAGGATGAGAAGGAACCAGGAACTCCGATGAATTTCCCCTATCACAATGGGGGGAGCGCCGGTTGGGCAGTGGTACGGCCCACCTCCGCCCCAAATGGGGGCACAATCTGGGCTGGCTCCTGTAATTGCACAAGATCAATCTGCTGGTGGTTCTGACTCTCAGATCAGTGGGAAATCTCAAGGCAAGAATCAGCAAAAGAAGAGATAGGACATCGAGAAAACTGCTCCTACCCCTGCTTCAGGCCTTATGGCATACTCTGAGATGATCTGCTACAACTGTGGGGAACCAGAGCATCATTTGGATAAATGTGTCAAGCCCAAGAGTTGTTTTATCTGCAAAATGGTTACCCATAAAGTTGAGAATTGCCCTGTCAGAAGGAAAACCCACAGTTCTGCTAGATATGTTGGAAGTGCTGCTCTAGGATTATGTCCACCATTGACAGAATTTTCTATGACACAGAATTAGATAGTTTCTTTCCCCTTTCTAGTTGTAGAGCTCTGCCCAGATGTGGTAGTGACCACACTCCTTTGCTTTGGGACTCTGGTCTTAACCAAACTCCAAAGATCAATAGTTTTAAATTTGAAAAGTGGTGGTTGCTTAGAGAAGATTTTACTGAGCTAGTCAGGAAAATCTGGAATGAGCCTACTCAGAGCAGCTGCCCCCTAGAAAATTGGCAGATCAAAATCAGGAGATTTAGAAGAACTACCAAAGGGTGGAACTCCAATGAGGAAGCTAATATTAGAAGATACAAAAGGCTTCTCCTCCTTGAGTTTGATTCTCTAGATATTAAGGTAGAAACCACTGACCTCTCTGAGGCTGAGACTAATAGATTAAACTTTGTCCATGGAGAGCTCAAGAAAATTTGGCTTCAAGAAGAAATCAAAGCCAAACAAAGGTCTAGAGATAGGAACATTAAGGAGGGTGATAGAAATACTGCTTACTTCCATGCAGTAGCTAACCAGAGGAGGAGGAAAACCCTCATTCACTCCATTGATGGCCCTAATGGCCCTGTTACTGAGGTAGATGAGATGCTGAAAGTGGCTAGTGACTTCTAAAAAGACCTGTTTAAGAAAGAAAACCCTTCTGGGTTCTCTCTACAAAACAATTTTTTCTCTGCTTCTGAAAAAGTCTCTCCTGCTGAAAATGAGCTGCTAGAAGCCCCTTTTTCAGAGACAGAGGTGAAGGAAGCCATTTTTAGGTCTTATCCTGATGGGGCTCCTCGTCCTGATGGGATTCCCTTCTTGTTTTACAAGCATTTTTGGGACTTGGTGAAAAATGATCTCTTAGATCTTTTCCAAGCCTTTATAGATGAGAGTTGGATCCAACAACTTACTCATGGGGGGTCTGTTGGGGTCAAGTTAAATAACTGTGAAAGTGATTTTTTTCCTTGCTGGTAAAGGCCTTAAGCAAGGTGACCCCATCTTCCCGCTTTTGTTTAATTTAGTAGTGGATGTTCTTACTAAAATGCTGAGCAAAGCTGCTGATCATAGTCTGATTGCAGGGCTCTGTCCTGAGGTCTGCCCTGGTGGCATCATCTGCGACAATGACTCCACACATGCTAGCAATCTGAAAACTGTTCTAACCTGGTTTGAACAAGTCTCAGGCATGAGAATCAACTACTCTATAAGTGAAATCATCCCTATCAACATGGATGATCAGGAGTTAGCTGACTTCCTCTCTATTCTAGTTTGTAATAAAGGTAACTTCCCCATTAAGTACCTAGGTATCCCTCTCCACTATGATAAACTGAGGAGAGAGGATGTCCAACCCCTTCTGGATAAAATCATTAAAAGGATTGCTGGGTGGAGGGGCAAACTTCTCTCTTACAGAGGTAGATTGATCCTCATACAAGCTTGTTTGGCTAGCATTCCAGTGTATCTCCTCTCCTTCAAGTTCCCTAAATGGGCAGTAAACTCATTAATTCTTAGATGTCTCATTGCTTGTGGAATGATTTTGAGGGAAATAGGAAGCTACACCTTGCTAATTGGGACCTAGTCTCTATTAAAAAAGATTTTGGAGGCCTAGGCATACCTAACCTCCAAGAAATTAACATATGTCTTCTGGGGTCTTGGATTAAAAGATTCTATGAAGAAGACCTGAAACCCTGGAAGCTTCTTATTGCCCATAAATACCTAGGAAATAAACCTAATATTTTTGTCCCTGCCTCCAACCCTAAGACCTCTAGATTATGGAAATGATTAAAATCTATTATGCATGCTATGAAATTTGGCTACAGATGGAACATAGGGGATGGGAGCAGAACCAGGTTCTGGGAAGATACTTGGTTTGGCACATCCCCCCTAGCAGTCCAATTTTGGCCTATTTAGTCTGTCCGCAATGAGCTTAACAAAAGTGTCAATGAAGTTTGGGACAGTCAATGCCTAAAACTCTCTTTTAGAAGGAACTTTAGTGATAGTCTCATGGAACAATGGTTCCAGTTGGAGGAAATTGCCAAAAGCATTACCTTTACTGCTGAGCCGGATGCCCTGATTTGGCAGCTGGACAATAAGGGGAAGTATTCCTCTAGCTCCCTCTATCTTGTTATCAACTTTAGAGGGATTCAACCCGTGTTTATTCCTGCTGTCTGGAAATTGAGAGTTCCCCCTAAAATTCATGTATTTCTCTGGCTTCTCTCCAAAAAGAAATTGATGACTAGGGATAACCTTAGGAAGAGACACATCATCAAACCCCTTGATTGTGTTTACTGCTTGGAACAAGAGTCTTGTTCTCACCTATTTTTTGAATGTATAGTTGCTAAACATCTCTGGGCCCACATTGAGGAATATTTCTCTAGTCAGATTGGCTCATCCTTCGAATCTGTCACCAGATTCTGGATTGCTACCAAAAAGTGCTCAGTTTTAAACACTGTTAGCTCATATGTCCTTTGGTGCCTCTGAAAATATAGAAATGCTATGATTTTCAGTAACACCTCCTGGATTTCCATTCCGCAGGTCTTGAGTTGATCAGGAACATGGTGAGTAATTGGGTGATTCTCTCCTCCGGATCACACAAGGACAAGTTGATGAGCTTCGTGGAAACCCTAACAAGATCCCTCCAGAAACCGTTGGCGATCACTTGTGGCTGAACAAGGCCCGACCTGCTCTGGGGCTGGACCCATGGGCTCGTCTCAAGATCTCTGATGAAGATGATGGGCACCTGGCGCCGAAAAAGAGGGACATCCACCATGCTACGCCTTCCAGCCCGGTGTCTCCGCTTGCTTACTGGTCGCCGTAGGCTGACACGGCCCCTCGGCTGAAGACCATGAAGGCTTCGCTGGACCCTCCTTGTGTCATTTGAGTGCTCTATCCGCTCTGCCTTTGGCACCGCTCGGGTGATTTGTGTTATTTAGAGAACTTGTTCATCCACCCCCTAGTTTGTAGCCTTTCTACCTTTTCTTTCGAACTGCTCTTTGAGCTGCTGTATCAGAATATGTTGTGGTTTCGTTCTCAGCAATGGAACCGGGGAGATGCTCCCTGTTTTTCTAAAAAAAATTATTTCATATGTTATTATATATTATTTTTATTGTCATCATATATTTAACAGATACTTACATATGTAAGAAAACAATATCCCACATCTTATTAACTTATAAAAATAATTTCTTAACAAATAAAATCCTGGATTGTTTTGGCACGAAAATCCTAGTGATTGTGTACAAAAGCTTGGTAAGATTTAAGGATGAATGTAATAATATCACTTATTATTTAAATATATTTATAACAAAATGCTCAACCCCTTTTTATTTTTTGATAACATTGCTGGCCCAACCCAACATTATAATTAGAATTAGCCCAGCAAAATCGTGTATTTCGAGAAAGTGCAAATGGCCTGTAATTTTTTAGGAAATAAAATAAACGGGCCGCATGGATGCTACATTATTTGTTCACCCAGCCCAGCTAATGGATGTAATTAAAAAAAGATCAAATTGACTGTAAATTCTACCGCGCAAAAAAAGACTGTAAATTCTAAAAAAAATGGGTTGAATACGTGCCACATTTTTGGAGGCTGAAATGTGGGCCAATAGGTTGAAGCCAATGCAAGTCGTTGTCAATTTAGTCAACAAATGATTCTGACATGTTAGCCGTTGGATTTACATCCAACGACCGGCATCCATCTTCAATCTCTCGTCTTCTTCCTCCAGCGCCACTGGGACCACCTCCCGCCTCCTGCTGCTAGCAGCTCTGCTTAGCACGCTTCGCTATGAAGCGCTACTCCACCGTTGGCCAGGCCATCCCTCCACTCCTCCACACCTCCTATTCTTCTCCACCGACTGCCGAACCACACCGCACTAGAACCATTTAACCCTCGTACACCTCTCTGTCTGCGACTCTACTCCCACGCCTTCCCATCTCCGGCTCGTTGCTGTCCGGGGCCTCGCCGTCGTCCACCACCTCGGATGCGCTCGGCGTGGCGTGGTCAACGTGGTCAACGAACGACACCATCGGAAGTAGACTGTGAGTGGAGAGGCTGACAGCTGGGTCCACGGCCGCACACAAGGAAATGCCTCCTTATTACGCGCAAAATTATGATTCCTCCACCTGACATCTGGGACCCACCGGAAGGGCCTCTGTATTTCGCGAAATAAAGTGCCCCCCCCCCCCGCTGACATGTCGGACCCACCAGCTATCTTCGCATGCAAGGAAGTGCCTCATTATTACGCACAAAGAAATGAATATTCCCCCTGCCAGCTGGAACCCAGCATAGTGGGAGGCTGACTTGTGGGCCTACCAAGTTGACGGGGATGGAGGGCTTTGTAAACTTAGTCAATATGAACGATTCTAGATCCTGTTACCATACGATGTTCATCCAACGGCCGTAGTGCTTCTTCAACCTCTAGTCTTCTTGCTCCAGCCGCCCAAACCAGCGCCGGTCGTGCCGCGTGCTCCTGCCTCCCGTGGCCGGCTGTGATGCCACGGAGGCCTCACCACCCCCTACTACTCCCACCGCTGGCCAGGCCATCCCTCTACTCACCCACACCCCCTGTTATTCTGCGGCAATAGCAGCCTCACACTGCAGCCGAACCAGTGAACCCTCGTACTCCTCTTCGCGTGGGCATCCACTGCTGCGTCTTCCCCGGCTCCGAGTCGTCCCCTTCCTAGTCCTCGCTGTCGTCCACCGCCCTGGTGCTCTCGGCGCGGCATGGTCAACGTGGTCAACAACCAACTTCCATCAGAAGAGTACTGTACGGGGAGAGGCTGGCAGCTGGGTGCACGGCAGCCGCAAGGAAGTGCCTCCTTATTATGCGGAAAATAATTATTCCTCCACCTGACAGCGGGGACCCACCGGACGGGCCACCAGTATTTTGCGAAAAAATTTGTTTTCCCCTGACTGCTGGGACCCACCGGACGGGCCACCGTATTTCGCGAAAAAAACGTTCCCCCCGCTGTCAGCTCGGACCCACCGGAAGTGCCTCCTTATTACGCACAAAAAAATGAATACTCCCCCAGCTAGCTGGGACCCACCTTGCTGGGAGGCTGACTTGTGGGCCTACTAAGTTGACGGGGACGAAGGGCTTTGTCAACTTAGTCAATATGAACGATTATAGCTCCAGTGACCGTACGATGTCCACCCAACGGCCATAGTGCTTCTTCAACCTCTGGTCTTCTTGCTCCAGCCGCCCAAAGCAACGCCGGTCATGCCGCATGCTCCTGCCTCCCGTGGCCGGCTGTGCTGCCGCAGAGGCCTCACCGCCCCCTACTATTCCCACCGCTGGCCAGGCCCTGTGGCGACGGCAGCCTCACACCGTAGCCGAACCAGTGAACCCTCGTAGTCCTCCCCGCGTGGGCTTCCACTGCCGTGTCGTCCCCTTCCTAGGCCTCGCCGTCGTCCACCGCCGTGGTGCTCTCCATGCGGCATGATCAACATGGTCAAGGAACGACTTCCATCGGAAGAGTACTGTACGTGGAAAGGCTGACAGCTGGGTCCACGGCCACAACCCAGTTTTTTTGTGATTTGCCAAGTAAGTCGCTTTGTCAGGCCTGTTGGGCTGCAAATCTTTCAAGACGAGGAGAGCTTTCATTCGACTGGCCGAGAAAATGGCCCATCAGTAATGAGAAATGGGTTGTACATTTTTAAAACACATCAAACTGGCAATTAGTTTCAAATATCTTTTTTTTCATTTCAAGATTTTAAATTACATTAATTTTTATGCATGGAGAATTTGTTGGATTTTATATTGATATACATTTATTTTTAAAATCAGTTTGAACATGAGTTGAAATTTCGGGATTAAAAACAGTTCGGACCGCACCGAAATATGCAAAATTTCGTATAATTTTTTAACCGTTGCCACAATATGGGCTGTAATGCTAACAAAAAGAATATGGGCTCCAAAAAAACCTTAAGAATTAGCAAATGGGCTGTAAATTATTAGAAATAATGGCAGATGGGTTGTATGCCGTTTTCCACAGATTTGAGGCTTTCCTAAAAAAAGGTTGACGCACAAGCACTGACTGTTGGATGTCCATCCAACGGCTGTCGTGCTTCTTCAATCTCTGCTCTTCCTGCTCAGCCGCTCAAACAAGCGCCGGCGGGACTGCCTGCTCCCTCCTCCTCGCGGGCGGCTGTGCTGCCACGTAGGCCTCACCGCCTGACCGTACTCCCATCGCTGGCCTAGCCATCCCTCTACTCACCCACACCTGCTGTTATTCTCCGGCGACGGCAGACGAACCAGTAAACCCTCGTACAGTCGTACTCCCCTCCGCATGGGAAACAACTGTCGAGTCTTCCCTGCCTCCGTGTCGTCCCCTTCCTAGGCCTCGTCGTCGTCCACTGCACTGGTGCTCTCGGCGCGGCGTGGTCAACGTGGTCAAGGAACGACTTCCATCGGACGTGGACTGTACGTGGAGAGGCTGACAGCTAGGTCCACGGCCGCAACAAGGAAGTGCCTCCTTATTACGGGGAAAATAATGATTCCTCCACATGACAGCTGGGACCCACCGGACGGGCCACTGTATTTCGCGAAAAAAACATTTCCTCTGACTGCTGGGACCCACCAGCTACATCTTCGCACGCAAGGAAGTGCGTCCGGGCAAAAAAATGATTCGCCCCCTGACTGCTGGGACCGACCAGCTACATCTTTGCAGGCAAGGAAGTGCCTGACAGTCGGGACCCACCTGGTCGAAGCATATGTAGCGTTGTCATTCTGGTCGCGAACGTGTACATACATACTGGTCGATGTAGAGGCGCGCACGTGTCGTAGTAGAGGCGCGCACGTGTTGTAGTAGAGGTGCGCACGTGTCGTAGTAGAGGCGCGCATGTAGCATTTACACGTATGTACTGCGGCCAGGGTGCAAGAAAGAAAATACGGCCATGTATGTGTACATACGGGTGGGGTCTCGAAGGCCTACTCGCGCATACGTACGGCCAGGGCTCGTGTACATGGCTGGGTCGGAACGGAGAAACAGCATCGTCGTCGTGTTCATGGGGAGGCAACGGAATGCGTCGTGTTCATGGGGAGGCAACGGAATGCGTCGTGTTCATCGGGAGGGCTTGGACGGAACAGGCGATGGAAACGAGGCCTGGCGTACCGCAGAACGGAGGAAACGGCCTTATGTTCGACCGGCCACGTTCGAAACGGGATCCTATTCATCAGGAGGGGTCTGGCATACCGCAAAACGGAGGAAACAGACCTCCTACGGTCGAAACGGGGGTCCTGTTGATCGGGAGGGTTGTGGCGTACCGCAAAACGGACGAAACAGACTTGTGTTGGAGCGCTACGATCGAAACGGGGTCCTGTTCATCGGGAGGGGTGTGGCGTACCGCAAAACAGGACTCCACGGGATACTATTCATCTCCACCGTCGACCTCCTCCAGCCTCCACGAGCTCCTGTTCATCCAGCCTCCACGGGCTCGTGTTCATCCAGCCTCCATGGGCTCCTGTTCATCCAGCCTCCACCGCGCTACTCCACCGGCTACTGTTCAACCACCCCTCCACCGTCTACTGTTCATCCGACCCTCCACACCACGGGGTCCTGTTCAACCACCCCTCCACTGGCACCCCTCCACCGTCTACTGTTCATCCAGCCCTCCACACCACGGGGTCCTGTTCAACCACCCCTCCACTGTCTACTGTTCATCCAGCCCTCCACACCATGGGGTCCTGTTGATCCACACCTCCACAGGCACCCCTCCACCGTCTACTGTTTATCCAGCCCTCCACCACACCACAGGGTCATGTTCATCTAGAGGCAACGCCACCGCTCACTGTTCATCCAAACCCCCCGCAACGCTCACTGTTCATCCCATTGATCGGCTTCAGTTAGCAGCAGTAGCGAAGGAATCGCTCGATCGGGTTCAGTTAACAGCCATCGACCGATCGCTCGGGTTCACTTAGAGCCCAACGCCTCGCTCGGGTTCAGTTAGAGCCAACGCCTCACACACATGCGCGTACGTGTACGAGAGAAACGCGCATCACTCGGCCCCCGACCTCCCACCGTAACCGGGAACTCCCCGAAATTTTCCTCCCCCTCGCTTCCACCATGGTTTTTTCCGTCATGGACGGCCCAAAGAATGTCATGCAGCTGCGTCTCCAGCCCGCCCAGGACGAAAAGCCCATTTTCTGTCATGATTTTTTGTCATAGAAGTAGGAGCCCACCACATCTATGATGATACCGGGTTTTGTCACAATTATCGTCATAGAAGTGTCATATGTATGACAGAAAAAAATTTCAATCGGCCCAAAATGTCACGGATGTGTCTTTTTTTGTAGTGGGGGCTCTCTCCCGGTGGCGCCGGAACGCTGCCGGGGCCATCATCGCAACAACGATCTACACCAACAACTTCACCACCGTCATCACCAACTCTTCCCCCTCTATGCAGTGGTGTAATCCCTCTTTTACCCATTGTAATCTCTACTTAAACATGGTGCTCGATGCTATATATTATTTCCCAATGATGTATGGCTATCCTATGATGTTTGAGTAGATCTGTTTTGTCCTATGGGTTAATTGATGATCGTGATTGGTTTGAGTTGCATGTTTTATTATTGGTGCTATCATATGGTGCTCTCTGTGTCGTGCAAGCGTGAGGGATCCCCGCTGTAGGGTTTGGAATATGTTCATGATTTGCTTGTGGTGGGTGGCGTGAGTGACAGAAGCACATACCCGAGTAAGTAGGTTGTTTGCGTATGGGAGTAAAGAGGACTTGATGCCTTATAATGCTATGGTTGGGTTTTACCTTAATGATCTTTAGTAGTTGCGGATGCTTTCTAGAGTTCCAATCATAAGTGCATATGATCCAAGAAGAGAAAGTATGTTAGCTTATGCCTCTCCCTCAAATAAAATTACAATAATGATTACCGGTCTAGTTATCGATTGCCTAGGGACAAACAACTTTCTTGTGTGACAACAAGCTCTCTACTAAAACTAACTTAGTTGTGTCTTCATCTAAACAGCCCCTACTTTTTATTTACGCGCTCTTTATTATCTTGCAAACCTATCCAACAATACCTACAAAGTACTTCTAGTTTCATACTTGTTCTAGGTATGGCCAACGCTAAGCGTGCGTAGAGTTGTATCGGTGGTCGATAGAACTTGAGGGAATATTTGTTCTACCTTAAGCTCCTTGTTGGGTTTGACACTCTTACTTATCGAAAGAGGCTACAATTAATCCCCTATACTTGTGGGTTATCATGCGGTGGGACCTCCATGCTGCTTCGGCGGTGCAGCGGGACCTCTGTGCTGCTACTGCCGCGTGGCGGGATATGTCGGCTGCTTTCGCGGCGAGGTGGGACATCTCTTGTGCTTCCGCTTCCATGCTCGCCTCTCCCTGGTGGTAATCTCTCGACCCGGAACTCGCGTTGGCCTTGGTATACATAAGGGAACGATGCTGAATGACTTGTTTGTTTTTTGTGGATGAGGAGTTGAGGAGGAATGTGCAGTCATCTTGGCAAGTAGTATTTATAACCGAGTACTAATATGCTCCTAAGTGGGAAACCATTTAGGTTGTGATTGGTGTGAACAGGTTTGCAATTAAATATAGCATGGTAGTAATTTGGAATGTGACGAGATGCAAGCCCAAAATAATTGACGGTTCTAGTTTCAAAGTGCGGCACTATTCCCGGATGGTGTAACGTGGGCACGCTTTCTCGGTTGTGGTGTAGCGGTTGAGCAAACCGACCATCGACAAATCCCCACCCCGCCATCGCGTCTCGGCTGAGTTAGAATTTGAAGAGAGAAACAAGGGAGAAGAGCTAGCTGTAGCACGGACGCTGTTGTCAGATGGGACTCGTGATGATAGAATAGGAGTACTGAGTACTCATACCTCGTTTTTTAGGGAAAATGTAGCCATACGTCTAGTACCACTAGTTGGGTGCGTGTGACCTATACATGTCATCACTTTAGGTCTCCTTTTGAACTGCAGCTACGCTTCATAGTACATATTTTTTTCATGCATTTATCCTCCTATATGTACTCCTAGGCTATTTCCACGTGCTCCCTTTCGCCGACATGTGGGACATAGAGCATCTGGGTCGAAGTGCATGCACGACCCGAAGCATATCCAACCATGCTAGCATACTTTACATTTCAGACCTCATGAATTACATGCGAACCCCCCGCAGAAGAATAAATAACTGAATGAATTACTCCATGCAAATCGGATTATTTTCATAGAAACCGGAGCACATTCATTAAATTTTGGATATAACACATTTATAAAAAACAATCGGACCTAAACCAGACTAAGGGCCTCTTTGATTCGCAAGATACTGAAAACACAGGAATGGGGAAAGTATGATGGCGATGAACCGAGACGAGGAAGAGGAGTAGTACTGTACATGCTATAGACTGGACTGTAGCACATTGTTTTTTATGGCCATATCACCACATTGTTTTCTATGGCCTATCGCCTGCTGGTTCACTGGGCTGTCGTGGTTCGCACTCCCCTCACGTGAGTAGTAGTACTAATATATACACTATATATACCACATGATCCTTTTCTCCTTCTTACGTACTGCGCCGACATGTGGGAGAGGCAGCATCTGGGTCGACGTGTCATGCACCAGATTAGAGTGGGGAATGGAAGGGGGTGTAACATCCCAAATTTCCAATTTGGAATTTTATAAATAGGTCATCATATGCATACCATATTTTATTTGCATTTTGGCTTTGTGATCCCAAAATCCTAAGCAACTCGAGGACCACGGAGAGAGTTGGGGATTTTATTGTTTTCATATTTGAATTTTCTCAAATATTGAAAAGTGGATCATTTTAGTCTTAATTATTTTTTCTCTCCAAAAATATTTCATAATTAAAATATATGAGTGGAGATAATATGACTTCTCCAAAAATAAATGAAATATTGGAAGAAAAACATTAAAATCAAATAAATATTTTATTTGGATTTTGTTGCTATTTTTTGAAATAGAAAAAGATATGCATTTTTCAAAATTGCATTTTAGGCCAAGAAAATGTTCACTTTGTTCTCAATATTTTATTTAGACGGTGAAAATTTGTTTTGGCATTTTTAGGTTTTTTTAGGATTTTCTCAGCGGAATCTGTTCAAAAAAACGAACCGACCTAACGAGTCGTGCCCGAGCCGGATTCCGTCCGAGCTTAGGCTTTATAAGCCAGCCCGAGGCCCAAGTCGCCGCACCCCGAACCTTAACCCTAGCCGTCGCCGCCCGCCTGCCGCCGTCGCCCGCGCTGCCATCCGCCACCGCCGGCTCGCCGGAGTTCGTCGCCGCCGGTTTTCGTCGGTTTTATTTTCGATAAAAACCTAGATCCGTTTTTTTATTAGATTGCGTTTTATTTCAGGTTTTTTGGTTTAGTTTATTTAACGAACATTAGTTCGTTTAGATCTGTTAGTGAACGATTTTCGTTAGATTGGTTCTGTTAGCAAACGTTCGTTCGTTAGTTTTTTCCTTTTATTTTCTTTTTCGGCCAGGGACCTATCTGCGATTTTTTATCACAAATTAGTCCCTAATCTTCAAACCCTCGCCGTTTCTTAACCGTTTGTCCAAATCCAGTGAAACCAACGCCAAAATCTTTTTTTCGAAACCCTCTTTCTGTTTAATCAAATTGAACAAGGTTTTTACAAATTTAAAATTTGGTTTCAAGCAAATTTTTCTACGAAATCCTTTTGACCGTAGTTTCTGTTCCGTATCTCCGTTTTGATCGATTCTTTTTGCAAATCGAACCTCTTTAATTGAACTTTAAGTTTGGATGTTCTTATTTGAAGTTTTCCCCTTGCATATTTTCTTGAGTGCTTATGTATGCTATTGTTTGTTTGCGCTAGAATTCCCAGAGTGCGCAGCGTGCTACTACGAGTCACTAGGTTTTGCGGATCATCAGCAAGGCAAGTAACACATTGATCATACCCCTTTATTACCCAGTTTTTATGCATTGGTTACAGCACTCAAACATTGCATGAGTAGGATCTCTTAACATGTGGGCTTTGGGAAGTAGATGATGAGGTAGAACCTATTTCCCTTTTATTATCAAACCCTGGGAGTTACTTCTACGTTATGCTTATATTGCCATGCTATGCTCGTAGACGTGGATTGGGTTTGAGTGTATCCATGACAGATGTGAGATTCTTAATTAATAGTTTACTTAAGGTGGCTACTTAAACACACATCTGGGTGGATTGGTTGCGGGCACCTGGGGATATACCAGTGCTGTCCTTTTTGGTTTGCCACCCAGGCTCAAAGGGATCATAAGATTATTCATACTAGAAACTTCCGTGTGCAGCCACAAGCCATTATGGGCTCTGGCATAGTTGAGTAAGTTGTGGGAAACCTTTCCATGATGGGGTAGCAGATGTAGGGGATTATAGGTGTACCGGCCTATCTATCGGTTAAGGGGACCTCTTCGGAAAGACTGTGTCTTGGTCATCCGTTTCTCAAACACCATGCAGTTCGAGAAATACAACGAAGGAGATCGAGTCTTGTGGGGAAAAGTGCGCAAACCTCTGTAGAGTGTACAAACAAATCATGGTTTGTCGTGTCCCCGGTTATGGACATCTTGAGTATCTGGTTCTTGGATTATCATGTGGATCTCATCACCCTAAATTAAATTGTTGGGATGTTAATTACTTTTAATTGGGGTTGAGATGGGGTTACCATTCTCAACGTTTTTCAACTACCATGATAGTTAAATAAAATATATTCCTTTGTTGTAGGGAAAAATTGGCTTTTCGCAAAAACATTATAACCATAGAGCCTCCACCAGCCATATATGCATGTAGTGATAGCATTTACTTGTTTCATTGCTCTACTGTGTTATCTTGCCATCATATTCCATGTGTTGACCCGTTTCGGGCTACAACATATCATGTTGCAGACTTTTCAGACGAAGAGTAAGGTGCGCTAGGTCATTGTCATGCACTCAGCTATGCCGTTGGAGTTGATGGACTCACATTATCTTCCAAAGTCTTATGCTGTTATCTTATTTAGATGGCCTTAAGCCATATTTATTGTAGTGAGTTCTCTTTTGAGACATTCGATGTAATAAGTGTGTGATTGCCACTCTGTTATAAATCCTTCAAGTACTGTGTGTGTCAGCATTACCGATCCAGGGATGACACTTATGCTATAACATCCCAAATTTTCAATTTGGAATGTTATACATTAGGTCATCATTTCATATCATATTTTATTGCATTTCGGCTTGGTCCTAGAAATTCTACGCAACTCAAGGACCCACAGAGAGAGTTGGGAATTTCATTATTTTCATATTTGAGTTTTCTTGAATTTTGAAAAGAGGATCGTTTGGTTTTAGTTATTTTCTCTTCGAATATTCATTTTATAAGAATAAAAGAGAGAGGATAAAATGACTTCCTCAAAATAAAGAAATATTGGAGATTTAATATTAAAATCAAATAAGAATTTTATTCGGAGTTTTATCGCTATTTTATTTGAATTAGGAAAAATATGCGTTTTTCAAAATTGCATTAGAGTCCCAAATAAATGTTCACCTTGTCCGGTAGATTTTTAGCGGACGGGGAAAATTTATTTCAGGATTTTTGGAGTCAGTTTAGTATTTCTTTTCTTCGTTTTCCTGTGCGGAATTATTTTAAGAAAAAAGTCAACCGACTTACCGGGCCGTGTCCGACCGGGACACTACGCCCGGGCGGCTTTATAAGCCGAGCCCGCGGCCCCGCCAGGGCCCAAGCTGCCCGCCCCGCCAAAACCCTAGCCCCGCCGCCCGCCAGCCCGCTGGAGCCGCGCCGCCGCCCCGCCACCCCGCCGCCGTCGCTGGAGTTCGCCGGAGTCGCCGGAGTTCCCCGCCGCCGCCGGTTTTCTTTGTCGGTTCGGTTTTTTCGGTAAACCCTAGATGCGTTTTTTAAATTAGATCAGCTTTTTTTCCTCGGTTTAGTTATTTAGCAAATGCCCGTTCGTTTGTTCATTCTTTGTAACGAACGACTTTCGCCGTTTAGCCGCAGACAGCGGACATTCGTTCGTTAGCCTGTTCGTCAGTTTTTCTTTTTCTCGGATTTTTCGCGATTATTTTCGATCGCGATTTCTGATCTGATTTTTGTTTTAGTTTATCTTTTCGCTCGTTTATCGAAATCAGGTGATTCAAGCGCCTAGAGTTTCGTATCGAAGCCATCTTTCTGTTTAATCAACTTAAACAAGTTTTTGCTACTGTAAAAGTTGACTTTAGTCTAGATTAGTAATCAAAGCTTGTTTCTTTCACAGTTTGAGTTTTGTTGCTTCGTTTGATTTGATTATTTTTGCAAACCGGAGTTCTTAAGTTGAACTTTCTGGTTAGATCTTCTTATTTGAGTTTTACCCGTGCATCTTTGCTTGATTGCTTATTGTATGCTTGTTTGATTGCGATAGAGTACCCGGAGTGCGAAGCGTGCTACTACGAGTATCTTGGTTTCATGGATCATCAGCAAGGCAAGTAACACTTTGATCATACCTCTTTACTACCCAGTTTTATTGCATTAGATCAATCCTCAGACAAATTGCATGATTAGGATCTGATTAAATTGTGGGTTTTGGGAAGTAGATGAGGTAGTACCTATTGTCCTGTTTATTACCAAACCTTTGGGAGTTAATTCTACGTTACTTATATTGCTATGCTATGCTTGTAGACGTGGATTGGGTGAGCGTATCCATGACAGATGTGAGTATTGTTAATTAATGGTTAACTTAAGGTGGCAACTTTAATACACATCTGGGTGGATTGAGGCACCTGGGGAACCCAGTGTTGCCTGTATTTTTGGAAATCCCGGGGTACCGTGTGATTCTCCTATGGACTGCCACCCAGGCTCAAAAGGGATCATAAGATTATTCATGCTAGAAACTTCCGTGTGCAGCCACATGCCATTATGGGCTCTGGCATAGTTGAGTAAGTTGTGGGAAACCTTTCCATGATGGGCTAGCAGATGTAGGGGATTGTAGGTGTACATGCCTATCTATCGGTTAAGGGGACCTCTTCGGAAAGACTGTGTCTCGGCCATCCGTTTCTCAAACATTATGTAGTGTGAGAAATCCAACGGAGGATCTCGAGTCTTGTGGGGAAAACTGCGCAAACCTCCGCAGAGTGTACAAACTAATCATGGTTAGTCGTGTCCCCGGTTATGGACATCTTGAGTATCTAGTTCTTGGATTATCAAGTGGATCTCATCACTCTTAATATAATTTGATTGGGTTTAATGATGATGCTTAATTGGGATTGAGTTGGGTGAACCTTCTCAATGTTTAACAACCATCATGATAGTTAAATAAAATTTAATCCTTTGTTGTAGGAAAAAAATTGGCTTTCCGCAAGACATATTAACCATACAGCCTCCACCAGCCAAATATGCATGTAGTGATAGCCTTATTCTATTCATTACTCTCTTGTGTTACATTGCCGGCATATTCTATCCAGACGAGTAAGGTGCCTTAGGTCGTGGTCTTTCACTCAGTGATGCCGTTGGAGTTGATGGACTCACTTTATCTTCCAAGCCTTCCGTTGTTATCATATTAGATGGCCTTAAGCCATATTTATTGTAATAAGTTCTCATTTTGAGACATTCGATGTAATAAGTGTGTGATTGCTACTCTGTTATAAATCCTCAAGTACTGTGCGTGTCAGCATTACCGATCCAGGGATGACACTGATGCATAGAGATCAGACTGTTTGAGGTCTGGTCGCTACAAGATGGTATCAGAGCACACGCTGGCTGTAGGACACGACCACTAAGCTAAAGCCCTAGATCACTACTCTCTTCTCATTTCTGACTCCTCTCCATTTTCTACTCTTTAGGATGGCGGACGCAAGGAACAAGTTTGCACAACCGGATGAAGACACACCTTTTGGACGCCACTTGAAGGAAGTCACTAGGTACCTGAACATCGGAATGCCAACCTTCACCGGGACTTACAACGCTACTCTACCAGAAGAGGAGCGCTGGATGATTCAAGTTCAAGTTCCAGGAAGGACATTTACGCCAGTCACCGAGCCCATAGAGTTTTCCTTTGATGCACCAACCTGGAGTCTAGGAAAGAGTATGGCAGCCCACATCACCATGGGACGCATTGGAGATGTTTACCACAAGGATCTCAAGGATACTATCTACCAGATTTGTGGGCACTGAGATGAGCAATGGGAGATGATCAGCACCAGGAAGGATAGATCCATTGCAGCTTTAATCCAGGAGTTAAACCAGCACATTCGTCGCCAGGAGAACCAGATGTGCGCATGCATGATAGATCTGAATAAGGAAATGACAAGGATCACCGAGCTTGAAGAAGAACTCAAGGCAACTCGTGAAGATTATGAGGAGGGAATCGTCATACTAGTGGAGAAGAATGACGACCTTACAAGGAAGCTAGGAGTATTAATGGGAGACCCCATGCCAAGAGGAGAAGACGACGATTCTACTTGCCCGGAGAACTACATTATCATCGACGACACCGACTCGGACCCCGACGATAGCGATGATAACTATGTTGATGAAGATGGAGCGGATATTATGGAGTCTTCCGCCGATCAATTTTTCTAGTCGACCACCATATCAGTAGTAGTATTCCCCCTGTATATAGATTAGTCCGAGCACTTTGTAACGATAGTTAGACCGATTGTATGCCCTTGTTTGAATTGATTGAGTGATATGATTGTGTTTGTCTCATGTGCATACGGGTAGTGTTTTCTCACTAGACCTCATTCTATTCTATTCTATTCTCTTCCCTCTAAACCCTCAGATGCCTCCGAGACATGACCCTGAATTTACCTTTCCACCGGAGCTCACTCAATTGATCCAGCAGCAAAATGCCTTGATGCAGTTGTTAGTTCAGAACCAAGGCAACAACAACAACAATCCACCACCACCACCCCCAGTTGACAACTTAGCCCGTTTTCTAAGGTTGCAGCAGGCGGTGTTTTCCAGCAGCACCGAGCCGATAGTTGCAGATGATTGGCTCCGCATGATTGGAAGGGAGTTAACCACTGCAGGATGCACAGATGCTCAGAAGGTGCATTTTGCCGCACACCAATTGGATGGATCAGCAGCCTCATGGTGGGAGAATTACACAACCACTTTTCCTATAGCCAATGTTACATGGGACCAGTTCCAGCAGGCCTTTCGCACTACCCATGTATCAGCAGGAGCTATGGCCATGAAGAAGCATGAGTTTCACAACTTACGCCAAGGAGGACGCACCGTTGGCCAGTATGTGGATGACTTTAGTAAGCTAGCACGTTATGCCCCAGATGACGTTGCTACAGATGTAGCAAAGCAGGAGAAGTTTCTGGAAGGACTGAATGATGAGCTGAGCATGCAGTTGATGGTGGCAAATTTCAATAACTACCAGGAGTTGGTAGATAGAGCTCTCATGATTGAAGGTAAGCAGCAGCAGATTGACAACCGCAAGAGGAAGTATGGACAAGGGAAGTATAATTCTGGAGCTCAGCAGAGACCCCGTTTTACCCCGAACTCGGGAAGACTTGTCCATAACCATGGAGGCCACACTCACAATGGAGGAAGTTCACACAACCATAGTAGCTCCAAGAACGGGAATGGTAATGGTGGAAGCAACAGCCAGAACCGTTCCAACCCAGCAACGCCCGCCAAGAAAGATCCAAGCCACGTTACTTGCTACAAGTGCCAGAAGACTAGACATTATGCCAATGAATGTCCTGGAGCTAAGAATGGAAACAGCAATGGAAGTTCTGGAAAGAAGCCCAACCCTTTCAACAGGGGACAAGTGAACCACGTTAACGTGGAGGAGGTTGAATTCCATCCAGATGCAGTAATAGGTAAGTTTTTTGGTTAAGTCATTTACTGTAGTCGTTCTTTTTGACACTGGTGCATCGCATTCATACATATCAAGGGGATTTGTGGATAAGTATAAACTGCCCACCAAAGTTCTTAGTACACCTATGTTAGTGAGCTCGCCAGGAGCAGAGTATATGGCAAGCCAAGGATGTTTTCAGATACCATTGACCATAGGTAGGCATGTTTTCCCCTCAGACTTGATAATTTTGGAGTCGCAAGGTTTGGATGTGATTCTGGGTATGGATTGGCTATCGATGTATGGAGGAGACATCGATTGCACCAGTAAGACGATTTTGCTCACCACCCCAGAAGGAAGAAGGATCAAGTATGTATCCCGGCATGTGCCGAATAGGACTCAAGTAAATTCCTTATCAGGCGTTGTACAGCAGGAAGTACCAGTGGTGAAGGATTTCCCGGATGTATTTCTAGAAGAGTTGCCAGGCATGCCACTGGATAGAGACATTGAGTTTTTGATTGAGCTTTTGCCAGGCACAGGGCCAATATCTAAGAGACCGTACAGAATGCCCGAACATGATTTAGAGGAAATTAAGAAGCAGATTAAGGAGTTACTTGATAAAGGATATATTCGCCCAAGTTCGTCACCTTGGGGATCTCTAGTGCTTCTAGTGGAGAAGAAGGATGGATCGTTGAGGATGGTTGTTTATTATCGTGGATTGAATGAAGTAAAGATCAAGAACAAGTACCCACTATCGATGATCAATGATTTGTTTGATCAGCTACAAGGAGCTAAAGTGTTTTCCAAGATCGATCTGCGATCAGGGTACCACCAGCTGAAGATTCGAGAGCAGGATATACCTAAGACAACTTTTACCACGAGGTACGGGCTATATGAGTATACCGTTATGTCATTTGGCCTGACTAACGCACTTGCCTATTTTATGAACATGATGAACAAGGTGTTTATGGAGTTTTTGGATAAGTTCGTCGTGGTGTTCATTGATGATATTTTGGTCTACTCGAGGAATGAAGAGGACCATAAGGAGCATTTGCGTTTAGTACTTGGGAAGCTTAGAGAACATCAGCTATATGCCAAGTTCAGCAAGTGTGAGTTTTGGTTGAAGGAAGTTGGATTCCTCGTACATGTTATATTCGGAGAAGGAATAGCCGTAGACCCTACCAAGGTCATCACTGTGACCAATTGGGAAGCACCCACGTCAGTTGGAGAGATCCGGAGTTTTCTTGGACTCGCAGGATACTACCGGAGGTTCATTAAGAATTTCTTGAAGATTGTAAAGCCTATGAAGGAGTTGTTAAAGAAGGACACCAAGTTCAAATGGACTGAGGAATGCGAGGCCAGTTTTCAGGGGTTGAAGAAACGCTTGGTTACATCACCAGTATTGATTCTGCTAGATCAACACAAGGATTATGAAGTGTATTGTGAGGCTTCTTGTCAAGGACTTGGAGCCGTGCTTATGCAGGAAGGAAGAGTTGTTTCATATGCCTCACGACAGATTAAACCCCATGAGTTAAATTATGCTACCCATGATTTGGAGTTAGCAGCTGTAGTGCATGCTTTGAAGACTTGGAGACATTTTCTCATCGGAAACCATTGTGAGGTATACACGGATCACAAGAGTTTGAAGTATATCTTCACGCAGAAGGAGTTGAATATCAGGCAGAGGAGATGGTTGGAGCTCATTAAGGATTATGACATGAAGTTGCATTATCATCCCGGAAAGGCTAACATAGTAGCCGCTGCGTTGAGCCGCAAGAGTCATGTCAATACACTCATGACTGGAGAGTTACCCAAGGAGTTAGCAGAGGATCTTCGCGAGCTATGTTTGGAGATAGTTCTGAGTGGCTATGTAGAAGCATTGGAGATTCAATCTACTTTGATGGATAAGATCAGATAAGCTCAGAAGACGGACAAGGAGAATGCCAAGATAAAGGAAAGGATGAGCAAAGGAAAGGCTAAAGGATTTCGTGAGGATGAGCACGATACCTTATGGTTTGAGGACCACGTTTATGTGCCAAATGATCAGGAGATCAAGAAGCTAATTTTGCAGGAGGCCCATGATTCGCCATATTCGATTCACCCAGGAAATACTAAAATGTACCTAGATTTGAAGGAAAGTTTCTGGTGGACCGGAATGAAGAAGGATATTGCGGAGTATGTAGCAGTTTGTGATGTATGTCAAAGAGTGAAGGTAGACCATCAGAAGCCAGCAGGATTACTACAACCATTGACGATACCCGAATGGAAGTGGGACAAGCTAGGAATGGATTTTATCATGGGATTGCCCAGGAGTAGTTCAGGCTATGACTCGATATGGGTTGTAGTCGATCGTTTGACGAAAGTAGCTCATTTCATCCTAGTGAAGACCACTTACACCAGTGCTAAGTTGGCAAAGATAGACATGACCAGGATCGTATGTCTGCATGGAGTTTCGAGGACCATTGCATCAGATAGAGGAACCCAGTTTACCTCAAAATTTCGGAATCAGTTTCATGAAACTTTGGGAACCAGGCTAGAGTTCAGTACAACTTTTCACCCACAGACAGATGGACAGACTGAGAGAGTCAATCGGATTTTGGAGGACACGTTGAGAGCTTGTGCACTAGACTATGGATATAGTTGGGACGATAATTTTCCGTACGCATAGTTCTCTTACAACAACAGCTATCAAGCCAGTTTGAAGATGGCCCCTTTCGAAGCATTATACGGAAGGAGGTGCATGACACCGTTGTTGTGGGATCATGTTGGAAACCGACAGTTGTTTTGACCAGATTTGATTAAAGAGTCTGAAGAGAAGGTTAAGCTGATTCGCAATAGACTCAAGGTAGCCCAGTCGAGGCAGAAGAGTTATGCGGATTCTAAATGCAAGGAGACCGTTTACGAAGTCAGAGACAGAGTGTATCTTTGTGTATCACCACTCCAGGGAGTGAAGCGTTTTGGAGTTAAGGGAAAGTTAGCACCACGTTTTGTGGGACCATACAAAGTTTTGGAACGTATGGGAGAAGTTGCTTACAAGTTGGAATTGCCTGAAGGATTGTCAGGAGTTCACGATGTGTTCCATGTTTCCCAGTTGAAGAAGTGCCACGCAGAGATGGCTGATATTCCTCTGAGAGATACAGTGCCACTGGAAATGATTCAGTTGGAAAGTGATTTGACCTACAAAGAGAAACTAGTCAAGATTCTTGAGTTTGCCAGCCGTGTTACACGCAGTAAGGTTATCAAGTTTTGTAAGGTTCAGTGGAGCCACCATACCGAAGATGAAGCCA
This sequence comes from Triticum urartu, assembly GCF_003073215.2. Classification (NCBI taxonomy): domain Eukaryota; kingdom Viridiplantae; phylum Streptophyta; class Magnoliopsida; order Poales; family Poaceae; genus Triticum; species Triticum urartu. Next base: position 339,799,692 of record NC_053022.1, read on the forward strand.
CCTGGGAACGAGAGGAAGACCTAAAGAAGGATTACCCTCACCTATTTTCTAGCCAACCCGAATCTCGAGGGCGAGATTCATCTTAAGGGGGTATGTTTTTAACATCCCAAAATTTCAATTTGGAATGTTATACATTAGGTCATCATTACATATTTTATTGCATTTTGGCTTGATCCTAGAAATTCTACGCAACTCAAGGACCCACGGAGAGAGTTGGGAATTTCCTTATTTTCATATTTGAGTTTTCTCGAATTTTGAAAAGAGGACCGTTTGATTTTTTCTCTTTGAATATTTCTTTTATAAAAATAAAAGAGAGAGGATAAAATGACTTCCTCAAAATAAAGAAATATTGGAGATTTGATATTAAAATCAAATAAGAATTTTATTCAGAGTATTATCGCTATTTTATTTGAAATAGGAAAAATATGTGTTTTTAAAAATTGCATTAGAGTCCCAATAAATGTTCACCTTGTTCGGTAGATTTTTAGATGACGGGGAAAATTTATTTCAGGATTTTTGGAGTCCGTTTAGTATTTCTTTTCTTCGTTTTTCTGCGCGGAATTATTTTAAAAAAAGTCAACCGACTTACTGGGCCGTGTCCGACCGCGACACTGCGCACGGGCGGCTTTATAAGCCGAGCCCGCAACCCCACCGAGGCCCAAGTCGCCCGCCCCGCTGAAACCCTAGCCCCGCCGCCCGCCAGCCCACCGGAGCCCCGCCGCCGCCGGTTTTCTTTGCTGGTTCGGTTTTTTCGGTAAACCCTAGATGTGTTTTTTCAATTAGATCGGTTTTTCCCCAGTTTTGTTATTTAGCGAACACCTGTTTGTTCGTTCGTTGTAACAAACAATATTCACCGTTTAGCCGCAGACAACGAACGTTCATTTGTTAGCATGTTCGTCAGTGAGGGAGTCCTAGATTAGGGGGTCTCCGGACAGCCGGACCATATCCTTTGGCCGGACTGTTAGACTATGAAGATACAAGATTGAAGACTTCGTCTCGTGTCCGGATGGGACTCTACTTGGCGTGGAAGGCAAGCTAGGCAATACGGATATGTATATCTCCTCCTTTGTAACCGACCTTGTAATACGGATATGTATATCTCATGGGTTTTAGTCCGTAGGACAACATACAATCATACCATAGGCTAGCTTCTAGGGTTTAGCCTCTCCGATCTCGTGGTAGATCAACTCTTGTAATACCCATATCATCAAGAATAAATCAAGCAAGACGTAGGATTTTACCTCCATCAAGAGGGCCCGAACCTGGGTAAAACATAGTGTCCCCTGCCTCCTGTTACCATCCGCCTTAGACGCATAGTTTGGGACCCCCTACCCGAGATCCGTCGGTTTTGACACCGACATTGGTGCTTTCATTGAGAGTTCCTCTGTGTCCTCGCCGTTAGGCTTGATGGCTCCTACGATCATCGTTAGCGATGCAGTCCAGGGTGAGACTTTTCTCCCCGGACAGATTTTTGTATTCGGCGGCTTTGCACCGCGGGCCAATTCGCTTGACCATCTGGAGCAGATTGAAAGCGACGCCCTTGGCCATCAGGTTAGGTTTGGAAGCTTAAACTACACGGCCGATATCCATGGAGATTTGATCTTCGATGGATTCGAGCCTCTGCCTTGTGCGTCACGCGGTCACGATGAGTACGACTTAGCTCTACCATCAGACAGTGTTCAGGAGATCGCACCGGCAGCCGCTCTGACCCTCAATTCAGAGCCAGTTGCGCCGTCCATGGACGGGTGGATGGACCCCGCCACGGAGGCCTTACCCTCAGCGGCGATCGAGGCGAACATCGACCTTACCCTGCACGAGAGCCGTGTTGTCAGACTGCCGGATCCTTCTCCGGCCACAGACTTCGAACCGCCTGCGCCCGTTCCTAGCGAATCCAATTGGGCGCCGATCATGGAGTTTACCTCCGCGGATATTTTTCAGCACTCGCCCTTTGGCGACATACTGAACTCATTAAGGTCTCTCTCCTTGTCAGGAGGATCCTGGCCAAACTATGTCCAGCAGGATTGGGATGCGGATGACGAAGAAATTCGCTGCCCACCCACCACCCACTTAGTAGCCACTGTCGATGACTTAACCGACATGCTCGACTTCGACTCCGAAGACATCGACGGTATGGACGACGATGCGAGAGACGAAGAGGAACCACTGCCCACAGGGCACTGGAAAGCCACCTCATCATACGATATATACATGGTGGACACACCCAAAGAAGGCAATGGCGACGAGACAACGGAGGATGACCCCTCCAAGAAGCAACCCAAGCGCCGATGTCAGCGGCGCCACTCTAAGTCCCACCAAAGCAAAAGTGGTGATACCGGCACAGGAGATAATAGAACTCCGGACAATGTCGAAGATGGCAACAATCCCCCCCCCCCCAGCACGATTTAGGGCAGGAGGAGGGGGAAGCCAGCCCTCCTGAGAGAGCTGCAGATGAAAATGAGGAGGATGATAATTACATGCCTCCCTCCGAAGACGAGGCAAGCCTCGACGATGACGAATTCGTTGTGCCAGAGGATCCCGTCGAACAAGAGCGCTTCAAGTGCCGGCTTATAGCCACGGCAAATAGCCTTAAGAAAAAGCAGCAGCAGCTGCAAGCTGACCAAGATCTGCTAGCTGACAGATGGACTGAAGTCCTCGCGGCCGAGGAATATAAACTCGTACGCCCCTCCAAGAGTTACCTAAAATGCAGGTTGCTACCCCGACTGGAGGAAGAAGCGTATGACGCGGCTGATCGGCCACCTCATAGCCGCGATAGAGAGGCATTCCAGCCAAAAGCTCAGCCTGCACCTCGACGCCATTCAAATAAAAAGGCATGGGGAAATACGCCAGACCTGCGATACGTACTGGAGGACAAAGCAAAACACGCAAGATCGATCTACGGATCAAGAGAGCGCGCCACTAAAAGTAAATCCGGCCGGGCCGAACACGGCGGGCAAGACTCATTGGATCTACGTCACGATATAGCCCAGTACAGAGGTGCCGCACACCCCTTATGCTTCATAGATGAAGTAATGGATGATCAAATCCTAGAGGGTTTCAAACCCGCAAACATAGAATCATACGATGGCACGACAGATCCTGTGGTATGGATCGAGGATTTCCTCTTGCACATCCACATGGCCCGTGGTGATGACCTACACGCAATAAAATACCTCCCACTCAAACTTAAAAGACCAGCTCGGCATTGGCTCAACAGCTTGCCAGCAGAGTCCATTGGCTGTTGGGAAGATCTAGAAGCTGCATTCCTCGACAACTTTTAGGGCACTTATGTGCGACCACCAGACGCCGATGACCTGAGCCATATAATTCAGCAGCCAGAGGAATCGGCCAGGCAATTCTAGACACGGTTCCTAACAAAGAAAAATCAAATCGTCGACTGTCTAGATGCAGAGGCCCTAGCAGCTTTTAAACATAACATCTCTGACGAGTGGCTCGCCTAGCACCTTGGTCAGGAAAAGCCGAAATCTATGGCAGCCCTCACGACACTCATGACCCGCTTTTGTGCGGGAGAAGACAGCTGGCTGGCTCGCAGTAATAACATATCAAAGAACCATGGTACTTCGGATACCAAGGACGGCAGTAGCAGGTCACGTCGCAACAAACATAAGCGCCGCATTAACAGCGACAATACCGAGGATACGGTAGTCAATGCCGGATTCAAAGGCTCTAAACCCGGTCAGCGGAAAAAGCCTTTCAAAAGAAGCACTCCGGGCCCGTCCAGTTTGGACCGTATACTCAATCGCTCGTGTCAAATACACGGCACCCCTGACAAGCCCGCCAACCACACCAATATGGATTGTTGGGTGTTCAAGCAGGCCGGCAAGTTAATTGCCGAAAACAAAGATAAGGGGCCACATAGCGATGACGAGGAGGAGCCCCGGCAGCCGAGTACCGGAGGACAGAAGAGGTTCCCCCCACAAGTGCGGACGGTGAACATGATATACGCAACCCACATCCCCAAGAGGGAGCGGAAGCGTGCGCTCAGGGACGTATATGCATTGGAGCCAGTCGCCCCAAAGTTCAACCCATGGTCCTCCTGTTCGATCACCTTCGATCGCAAGGACCACCCCACTAGTATATGTCATGGCGGATTCGCCGCACTGGTCTTAGACCCAATTATTGATGGATTTCACCTCACTTGTGTCCTTATGGATGGCCGCAGCAGCCTGAACCTGCTTTACCAGGACACGGTGCGCAAAATGGGTATAGACCCCTCAAGGATCAAACCCATAAAAACAACCTTTAAAGGCATCATACCAGGTGTAGAGGCCCATTGCACAGGCTCAGTCACACTGGAAGTGGTCTTCGGATCCCCGGATAACTTCCGAAGCGAAGAGTTAATCTTCGATATAGTCCCGTTCTGCAGTGGTTATCATGCACTGCTCGTGTGAACCGCATTTGCGAGATTCAATGCGGTACCGCATTATGCATACCTCAAGCTCAAGATGCCAGGACCTCACACAGAGCGCTCTCTCCGAACGGAGGAGCACACTGCGGCCCTCGCAGCGGAAGCGCAAAGCAGCCTCTTAAGGCAATCCACTAGTTCGGCGTTTAAGGACCCGAACACCTTCAAGTGCGCCCAGAGTAATCAGCAACATGACCGCCTGGCACGTTCCGAGCTCGCATAGCAATGCGGCCCCACCCCAGCCCAAGCCAAACGGCGAAACTCGTGCCACGCGTACATAATTACGCATTAAAAATACCATGGGCACAAGTAGGGAGGGGGCACGACTATGGCACGCCCCAAGACGCGGCTTAAACCGCACTAGGGGCTTCCTGCTTTGTTATTTTTCTCTCTTTCAGGACATTAATCTCTGGAAACCCTGTCCGGCAGCATGATTGCTGAACACATGATGCAGCAACCAAGGTGGCAGAAAGCTACGTCACACCATGGAACTCCCAGGTGGATTACGATAATGAGTGAAATATTTGCTTTAATACTATTCCTCAGCTTGCCCTTGGAAGGGACATGTCAAACCATCCTACTTTTTGCTTATTGCACTGCATGTATCATTCTGCTTTAACGCACCTTTTTGAATAAACAATGCATAGCATTAAGACTATTATTGCATTCTTCTTTTATATATATATATATATGTTCATTAATGACACCTTGCAAACGTACACTTTGGTATGACCAAAACACCAGGGGCTTAAGTACCCCACAATATGGTGTAAGAAGTCTGAACACTTTCACAAGTGCGGCACCCCGAATTATAGCATTATATGCATCAGCTCCGAATCATGTCTTTGGTCAATAGTTGGGTTTGCCCGGCTCCCATGTTTTGGTACCTTACGTTCCGCTATATCGGCTAAGGTAGCACTGGGAGAACTACTGCGATTGTGCCCCAGTTCTGCTAGGCTAAGCACCTCAGTAGAGAAAGCTAAAACTGACTGTCATGATAAGGCGAGAGACTGGTCGCTGTTCGAGAGGTTTTCGAGTCCTTAAAGACTTATGCCACTTAGAGCAAGGAGTCGGCCCTGTCCGGCTTAAGGCGTGTATCGCGCCTCAGATTCGGCCTTCCGAATACTAGGGGCTTCGCCGAAATTTAAAATTACAGAATTCTATGGCTAAGTGAGAGTGATAACACATCATAGTCCGATTGCCTTGTTCGTTGTGCTGAGCACCTCCCTCGAAGGACCCAAAAATGGGAACAAGAGTGCTCAGGTTTATCCCGAACACCCCAGCACTCATGGCATGGGGGTAGAAGCCGACGACTAGCCATCTCTCAGATTTGATAAATAGCCGAACAGAAGGTAATATTTTAAATTCAAACAAGCGTTGCATAGCACATATGAACAAGTTTTCATAGATACGGGATTACATGAGCGAGTTTACTCAAATATTACATCTTTCATACACTCGTCTGCTATGAGACGGGCACCCTTCAGGACACCCTCATAGTACATCTCGGGGTGGCGATGCTCCTTGCCCGCCGGCGGCCCTTCCTTAATCAGCTTCACGGCATCCATCTTGGCCCATTGCACCTTCACACGGGTGAAAGCCCGGCGTGCACCTTCGATGCAGACTAACCGCTTGATGACTTCCAGCCGTGGGCAGGCATCCACAAGCCGCCTCACCAGGCCGAAGTACCTGTTGGGAAGGGCGTCGCCAGGCCACATCCGGACTATAAAGCCCTTCATGGCCTGTTCGGCCGCCTTGTGTAGCTCGACCAGCTGCTTTAGCTGGTCGCTCATGGGCACCGGGTGTTCGGCCCCAGTATACTGAGACCAGAACAACTTCTCCATTGAGCTTCCCTCCTCGGCATGGTAAAACTGTGCGGCATCCGACACGCTGTGGGGCAAATCTGCGAACGCTCCTGGAGAGCTCCGGATTCGGGTAAGTAACAAGTAATTTACTTTCACATGCTTTCTCTGCATAAGGAATGCCTTACCCGCCGCTATTTTCTTCATCGCCTCAATCTCCCGAAGGGCTCTTTGGGCTTCAGCCTTGGCATTTTTTGCGCTTTCGAGGGCCGCGGCAAGCTCGGACTCTCGCGTCTTCGAGTCACGCTCCAACTCCTCATGCTTTGACACGAGAGCTTGGAGCTCTTGCTGCACCTCGCCCACCCATGCCTCCTGCCTTTCCCGCTCGGTGCGCTCCTTGGCCGCTCTGTCTTCGACCTCAGATAGCGCTTGCTTCAGGGTCGCCACCTCGGTCGTGGCCCCTAGCAAATTTACGACGATCCTGTCATTTTGCAACCGCGTCTTCTTTTATATATACATATCTATAGACAGGGTATTACTTACCCTTGTTCTCCCTGAGCTGCCTCTTGGCAAGGCCGAGCTCTTTCTTGGACCCCTCGAGGTCCTGCTTCAGTGTGGCGACCTCCGCAGTTAGTGCGGCAGATGCCAGCAGCGAAGCCTGCATACGCATATTGATATACTTATATTAGACTCCTGCGATATTGTTTGATCCTCTGTTTGACTTTTCTTTGTGAACACTGAACAGAGCATCAGGGCTACTGTCTATGCGGTAATATTTTCCCCATATTTCAAAAACTTACCTCAAAGCCTGTTAGAAGGCTGGCACAGGCTTCAGTCAGTCCGCTCTTGGCGGACTGAACCTTCTGGACCACCGCACTCATAATAGTGTGGTGCTCCTCGTCGATGGAAGCGTTGCAAAGCGCTCCCAGCAGATTGTCTGGTGCCTCTAGATGGACAGAGGTCACCGGCATAGGCGTCTTGCCCCTCTTGGAAGGAGGCCGCCTGCCCGAGTCCGGAACCACCGGAGGTTCCGGCGCGGTGTTCGTCTGAGGGCCGAACTCGGAGCCCTCGGGGGCCTTGTTCCCTTTGCTCCCGGAGTCCGGAAGGTCGCCTTGAGGCGCCTCCGGGACTGTCTCCCCTCGACCCGGTGCCTCTTGAGACAACACCTCGGTTTTGTCCGTAGGACAAGGGGAGGTGGCGGTCGGAAGTGGATCGCTATCCATATCCGATGAGTCCAGGGAGCCGTCCGACGAGGATACGTCGATACGGGCTCGGGACGGTCTGCATAATCACGATTCGGCGTTAGGAGAAGCAGTGCGACAAAGGAATGCTATGAGTTACTCTGGTATCCGAATACTTATGACTTCGCTAGGGGATTGGCCCTGGGCAGCCACTCGTCTTCGCCTTCGGCGGTGGTGGTGGAACTGTCCGGAAGGAGAGTCCTTCCCTTCTTGGACCCTTCGGCCCCCCAGTTGGGGTGGCCTTCCTTTTCTTGTCTCCCCCGACTGGAGGGGGAGCGTCTTCATCTTCCTCCTCGTCTTCGGGGGAGGAGTGTGCCGAGGAGTCCTTGCATGATGAGTCCGATATCACCTGGCGCCGGGAACTCTTTCGGGTTCCCTTGGCCTTCTTGGTCTTCTCCGGCACCTTGTAAGGAGCCGGAGTCAGCATCTTCGTCTGGAGAGCGTCTGCTGGGCCTTCGGGCAAAGGAGCCAGACAGTCGATCTGTCCGGCCGTCTCTTGCCAGTCCTGTCAAAGGTATGGGAGCTTAGATCCCGCATAGAGTCAAACTATGAAAAACAAGTATCCTGTAAGAGGTAAAATAGCTTACCGCGCTGGCTTGGCGCTTCGCGCAGAATCCACGATCCTCGGTAGTGGGAGGGGGAACCTCGGCGCCCTTGAATAACACCTTCTAGGCACCTCGTGTGTTGTGTCGAAGAGCCTGTTCAGAGTTTGGTGCTGGGCCGGGTCGAACTCCCACAGGTTGAAAGCCCGTTGTTGACACAGGAGGATCCGGCGGATGAGCATGACCTGGATTACGTTGACAAGTTTGAGCTTCTTGCTCACCATGTTTTGGATACATGTTTGGAGTCCGGTCAGCTCTCCCGAACTACCCCAGGATAGGCCCTTCTCTTGCTAGGAGGTGAGCCACGCGGGGATGCCAGATCGGAACTCAGGGGCTGCTGCCCATGCAGGGTCACGTGGCCCGGTGATGTAGAACCACCCCGATTGCCACCCCTTTATGGTCTCCACGAAGGAGCCCTCGAGCCATGTGACGTTGGGCATCTTGCCCACCATGGCGCCTCCGCACTCCTCCTGGCGGCCGCTCACTACCTTTGGCTTGACATCGAAGGTCTTCAGCCATAAGACGAAGTGGGGCTTGATGCGGAGGAAAGCCTCGCACACGATGATAAATGCTGAGATGTGGAGGATGAAGTTCGGGGCCAGATCGTGGAAATCTAGGCCATAGTAGAACATGAGCCCCCGGACGAATGGGTGGAGAGGGAATCCCAGTCCGCGGAGGAAATGGGTAAGGGACACTACCCTCTCGTGGGGCCTGGGGGTGGGGATGAGCTGCCCCTCATCTGGGAGCCGGTGCGCGATGTCGTCGGGCAGGTATCCGGCTCTCCTCAGCTTCTTGATGTGCCCCTCCGTGACGGAGGAGACCATCCACCTGCCTCCCGCTCCGGACATGGTTGGAGAAGGTTGAGGTGGGAAATGCGGACTTGGGCGCTGGAGCTCGAGTGTGAGAAAATGGATGAGCAAAGGAGGAAGAAGGCGTGGATGAAAAGGTGAATCCTTGTACCTTTATATGGGCAGACGAAACTATGCGTCCCCACAAGCCTGGTAAAACTCGCTTATCCCCCAAGCACCGTAATCGATGGCGCGGTTGGGTTACCCACGCCCGTATTGATGAGAATCCCGTAATAAGGGGGACACGATCTTTGCTTTGACAAGATGTGTCAAAAAACTGCCTCGCGTTATGTGCAGGGCTAGTTAACAGAAACGGTTCGAATAATCACCGGGCCATGGCATAATGTCGTATTGCCAAAACAAGTCAGCAAATTAGATTTGTGGAAATATTATTCTCTCTACTTTGGTATGTGGAGCTTATTTTGCAGGGTTGGACACTATCCTTGTATTCAAATTCTTCCGTGGTGTATTCGGAGGAGGAACCCGCCTTGCAATGCCGAAGACAACACTGCGCGCCAGACTCATCGTCATTGAAGCCTAGTTCAGGGGCTACTGAGGGAGTCCTGGATTAGGGGGTCTCCGGACAGCCGTACTATATCCTTTGGCCGGACTGTTAGACTATGAAGATACAAGATTGAAGACTTCATCTCGTGTCTGGATAGGACTCTACTTGGCGTGGACGGCAAGCTAGGCAATACGGATATGTATATCTCCTCCTTTGTAACCGAACTTGTGTAACCCTAGCCCTCTCCGGTGTCTATATAAATAGGAGGGTTTTAGTCCGTCGGACAACATACAATCATACCATAGGCTAGCTTCTAGGGTTTAGCCTCTTCGATCTCGTGGTAGATCAACTCTTGTAATACCATATCATCAAGAATAAATCAAGCATGACGTAGGGTTTTACCACCATCAAGAGGGCCCGAACCTGGGTAAAACATCATGTCCCCTGCCTCCTGTTACCATCCGCCTTAGACGCACAGTTCGGGACCCCCTACCCGAGATCTGCCGGTTTTGACACCGACAGTCAGTTTTTCTTTTTCTCGGATTTTTCGCGATTATTTTTTATCGCGATTTTTGATCCGATTTTTGTTTTAGTTTATCTTTTCGCTCGTTTATCAGAATCAGGTGATTCAAGCGTCTAGAGTTTCATATCGAAGCCCTCTTTCTGTTTAATCAACTTAAACAAGTTTTTGCTACTGTAAAAGTTGACTTTAGTCCAGATTAGTAATCGAAGCTTGTTTCTTTCACAGTTTGAGTTTCGTTGCTTCGTTTGATTTGATTATTTTTGCAAAACGGAGTTCTTAAGTTGAACTTTCTAGTTAGATCTTCTTATTTGAGTTTGACCCGTGCATCTTTGCTTGATTGCTTATTGTATGCTTGTTTGATTGCGATAGAGTACCCAGAGTGCGAAGCGTGCTACTACGAGTCTCTAGGTTTCACGGATCATCAGCAAGGCAAGTAACACTTTGATCATACCTCTTTACTACCCAGTTTTATTGCATTAGATCAATCCTCAAACAAATTGCATGATTAGGATCTGATTAAATTGTGGGTTTTGGGAAGTAGATGAGGTAGTACCTATTGTCCTGTTTATTACCAAACCTTTGGGAGTTACTTCTACGTTGCTTATATTGCTATGCTATGCTTGTAGACGTGGATTGGGTGAGCGTATCCATGATAGATGTGAGTATTGTTAATTAATGGTTAACTTAGGGTGGCAACTTTAATACACATCTGGGTGGATTGAGGTACCTGGGGAACCCAGTGTTGCCTGTATTTTTGGAAATCCTGGGGTACCGTGTGATTCTCCTATGAACTGCCACCCAGGCTCAAAAGGGATCATAAGATTATTCATGCTAGAAACTTTCGTGTGCAGCCACATGCAATTATGGGCTCTGGCATAGTTGAGTAAGTTGTGGGAAACCTTTCCATGATGGGCTAGCAGATGTAGAGGATTGTAGGTGTACATGCCTATCTATCGGTTAAGGGGACCTCTTCGGAAAGACTGTGTCTCGGTCATCCGTTTCTCAAACATTATGTAGTGCGAGAAATCCAAGGAGGAGATCGAGTCTTCTGGGGAAAAGTGCGCAAACCTCCGCAGAGTGTACAAACTAATCATGGTTAGCCGTGTCCCCGGTTATGGACATCTTGAGTATCTAGTTCTTGGATTATCATGTGGATCTCATCACTCTTAATATAATTTGATTGGGTTTAATGATGATGCTTAATTGGGATTGAGTTGGGTGAACCTTCTCAATGTTTAACAACCATCATGATAGTTAAATAAAATTTAATCCTTTGTTGTAGGAAAAATTGGCTTTCCGCAAAACATATTAACCATACAACCTCCACCAGCCAAATATGCATGTAGTGATAGCCTTATTCTGTCCATTACTCTCTTGTGTTACATTGCTAGCATATTCCATGTGGTGACCCATTTTCGGGCTGCAATGTATCATGTTGCAGACTTTCCAGACGACGAGTAAGGTGCCTTAGGTCGTGGTCTTTCACTCAGTGATGCCGTTGGAGTTGATGGACTCACTTTATCTTCCAAGCCTTCCGTTGTTATGATATTAGATGGCCTTAAGCCATATTTATTGTAATAAGTTCTCATTTTGAGACATTCGATGTAATAAGTGTGTGATTGCTACTCTGTTATAAATCCTTAAGTACTGTGCGTGTCAGCATTACCGATCCAGGGATGACACTGATGCACACAGAGATCAGGCTGTTTGAGGTCTGGTCGCTACAAGATGGTATCAGAGCACACGCTGGTTGTAGGACACGACCACTAAGCTAAAGCCCTAGATCGCTACTCTCTTGTCATTTCTGACTCCTCTCCATTCTATACTCTTTAGGATGGCGGACGCAAGGAACAAGTTTGCACAACCGGATGAAGACACACCTTTTGGACGCCACTTGAAGGAAGTCACTAGGTACCTGAACATCGGAATACCAAGCTTCACCGGGACTTACAATGCCACTCTACAAGAAGAGGAGCACTGGATGATTCAAGTTCAAGTTCCAGGAAGGATATTTACACCAGTCACCGAGCCCATAGAGTTTTCCTTTGATGCACCAACCTGGAGTCTAGGAAAGAGTATGGAAGCCCACATCACCATGGGACGCATTGGAGATGTTTACCACAAGGATCTCAAGGATACTATCTACCATATTTGTGGGCGCCGAGATGAGCAATGCGAGATGATCAGCACCAGGAAGGATAGATCCATTGCAGCTCTTAATATAATTTGATTGGGTTTAATGATGATGCTTAATTGGGATTGAGTTGGGTGAACCTTCTATATGTTTAACAACCACCATGATAGTTAAATAAAATTTAATCCTTCGTTGTAGGAAAAAATTGGCTTTCCGCAAAACATATTAACCATACAGCCTCCACCGGCCAAATATGTATGTAGTGATAGCCTTATTCTGTTCATTACTCTCTTGTGTTACATTGCCGACATATTCCATGTGCTGACCCATTTTCGGGCTGCAACGTATCATGTTGCAGACTTTTCTGACGACGAGTAAGGTGCCTTAGGTCGTGGTCTTTCACTCAGTGATGCCGTTGGAGTTGATGGACTCACTTTATCTTCCAAGCCTTCCGCTGTTATCATATTAGATGGCCTTAAGCCATATTTATTGTAATAAGTTCTCATTTTGAGACATTCGATGTAATAAGTGTGTGATTGCTACTCTGTTATAAATCCTCAAGTACTGTGCGTGTCAGCATTACTGATCCGGGGATGACACTGATGCACAGAGATCAGACTGTTTGAGGTCTGGTCGCTACATATGCATAGAGATTTGACCGTTTGAGGTCGGGTCACTACAAGATGGTATCAGAGCCCACGCTGAATGTAGGACATGACCACTAAGATGAGCCATAGGTCACTCTTCTCTACTCATTTCTGACTTCTCTCCATTTTCTACTCTATAGGATGGCGGACACGAGAAACAAGTTTGCACAACCGGATGAAGACACACCCTTTGGGCGACACTTGAAGGAAGTCACTAGATACATAAACATTGGAATACCAAGCTTCACCGGGACCTACACCGCGATGTTACCAGAAGAGGAGCGTTGGATGATTCGAGTTCAAGTTCCAGGAAGGACATTCACGCCAGTAACTGAGCCCATAGAGTTTTCCTTTGGTGCACCAACCTGGAGCCTAGGAAAGAGCATGGCAGCCCACATTGCCATAGGACGCATCGACGAAGTTTATCACAAGGAACTTAAGGACACCATCTATCAGATCTGTGGGCGCCGAGATGAGCAATGGGAGATGATCAGCACCCGGAAGGACAGGTCCATTGCAGCTTACATCCAGGAGTTAAACCAGCACATTCGTCGCTAGGATTACCAAATGTGCGCAAGCATGATAGAGCTAAAGAAGTTGATGACTAGGAACATGGAGCTGGAAGAGGAGCTCAAGTCTACGCACGACGGATACAAGGAAGAGATCACCGTACTAGTGGAGATGAATGACGACCTGACAAGGAAACTAGGAGTATTCATGGGAGACCTTGCGCCAGGAGGAGATGACGACCACCCCAAGGACTACATCATCATCGATGACACCGACTCCGACCCCAGTGATGATGATTATGAATACGAAGTTGGAGCAGATATCATGGAGTCCTCTACGGATCAATTTTTTAGTAGACCACCATACTATTAGTAGTATTTCCCCTATGTATATATTAGTAGTCCGAGCACTGCAACGATAGTTAGATCGATGTATGCCCTTCCTTGAATTGTTTTGGAGTTATATTGATTGTGTCTGTCTCATGTGCATATGGGTAGTGCTTTCTCACTAGACCTCATTCTATTCTAATCTCTCCCCTCTAAACCCATCAGATGCCTCCAAGATGTGACCCCGGATTTGCTTTCCCACCGGAGCTCACTCAGTTGATCCAGCAGCAGAATACACTGATGCAGTTATTAGTCCAGAACCAAGGCAACAACAACAACAATAATAACAACCCACCTCCACCACCCCTAGTTGACAACTTAGCCCGTTTTCTGAGGTTACAACCGCCGGTGTTTTCCAGTAGCACCGAGCCCATAGTTGTAGATGACTGGCTACGCAGGATTGGAAGGGAGTTAACCAGTGCAGGTTGCATAGATGCTAAGAAGGTGCATTTTGCCGCACACCAATTGGATGGACCTACTCATGTCTCAACTGGAGATATGAGCATGAAGAAGCGTGAGTTTCACAACTTACGCTAGGGCAACCATACTGTGGGGCAGTACATGGAGGAGTTTAGCAATTAGCTCGCTATGTCCCGGATGATGTGGCTACAAATGCCGCAAAGCAAGAGAAGTTTATGGAAGGGCTGAATGATGAGATGAGTGTGCAGTTGATGGTGGCAACATTTAACAACTATCAGGAGTTGGTAGATAAGGCCCTCATGATTGAAGGAAAGCAGCAGCAAATTGAGAGCCGCAAAAGGAAGAATGGACAAGGGAAGTACAATTCAGGAGCTCAGCAGAAGCCTCGTTTCACCTCGAACTCGGGAGGATTTACCCATAACCATCGAGGCCATACCCGCAATGGAGGAAGTTCGCATAACCACAATGGCTCTAGGAATGTAAATGGGACTGGAGCAAGCAATCAGAACCGCTCTAACCCAAGCACGCCCCCCAAGAAGGACCAAAGTCACGTACTTGTTCCAAGTGCGGGAAGACTGGACACTATGCCAATGAGTGTCCTGAACTCAAGAATGGAAATGGAAATGGAAGCTCTGGGAAGAAGCCCAACCCTTTCAACAAGGGACAAGTGAACCACGTGAACGTGGAGGAGGTTGAGGAGCAGCCAAATGCAGTTATCGATAAGTTTTTGGTTAAGTCATTTACTGCAATAGTTCTTTTTGATACTGGTGCATCACATTCATACATATCAAGGGGATTTGTGGATAAGTATAAGTTGCCCACCAAAGTTTTTAAGACACCCATGTTAGTAAGCTCACCTGGAGCGGAGTATATGGCAAGCAGTGGATGTTTTCAGATGCCATTGACCATAGGTAGGCATGTTTTCCCCTCAGCCCTAATAATTTTGGAATCACAAGGATTGGATGTGATACTCAGTATGGATTGGCTATCCCTGTATGGAGGAAACATTGATTGCGCCAGTAAGTCAATTCCACTCACCACACCGGAGGGAAAAGGATTAAGTTTGTATCCAGGCATACACCAAAGAGGACTCACGTAAATTCCCTCGCGAGGGTTGTTCAGGAGGAAGTGCATGTAGTTAAGGATTACCCAGATGTATTTCCAGAGGAACTACCAGGCATGCCATCGGATCGAGACATTCAGTTTTTGATAGAGCTGTTGCCAGGCACTGGACCAATATCGAAGAGACCATACCGGATGCCCGCTAATGATTTGGAGGAGATTAAGAAACAGATTAAGGAGTTATTGGAGAAAGGTTACATTCGCCGAAGTTCATCACCATGGGGAGCCCTAGTGCTCTTGGTTGAGAAGAAGGATAAGTCTCTGAGAGTGGCTGTTGATTATCGTGCATTGAATGAAGTGACGATCAAGAACAAGTACCCACTGCCGATGATCACTGATTTGTTTGACCAGCTGCAAGGAGCTAAAGTATTTTCCAAGATCGATCTTCGATCAGGATAGGACTAGCTGAAGATCCGAGAACAGGATATACCCAAGACAGCCTTCGCCACAAGGTACGGGCTATATGAGTACACAGTTATGTCATTGGGATTGACTAACACCCCTGCCTATTTCATGAGTATGATGAATAAGGTGTTCATGGAATTCTTGGATAAATTTGTTGTGGTATTCATTGATGACATTTTGGTATACTCGAAGAATGAAGAAGAGCATAAGGAGCATTTGCGTTTAGTTCTCGAGAAGCTCAGAGAGCATCATTTATATGCCAAGTTCAGCAAATGTGAGTTTTGGTTGAAGGAAGTAGGATTCCTTGGACATGTTATATCAGGAGAAGGTATAGCAGTAGACCCTACCAAGGTTCAGTCAGTCACTAAGTGGTTGGCACCCACCTCAGTTGGAGAGATCTGCAGTTTTCTTAGACTTGCGTGATATTATTGGAGATTCGTTGAGAATTTCTCTAAGATTGCGAAGCCTATGACAGAGTTGTTGAAGAAGGACACCAAGTTCAAATGGACATATGAATGTGAGGCAAGTTTCCAGGAGTTGAAGAAACGTTTGGTTACAGCCCCAGTGCTGATTCCGCCGGATATACGCAATGATTTCCAAGTGTATTGTGATGCATCTCGCTTAGGACTTGGAGGCGTGCTTATGCAGGATGGAAGAGTTGTTTCGTATGCCTCACGACAGCTTTGACCACATGAGTTGAATTATGCCACACATGATTTGGAGTTAGCAGTTGTAGTGCATGCACTCAAGACCTGGAGACATTTTCTTATTGGGAATCATTGTGATGTGTACACGGATCATAAGAGTTTGAAGTACATTTTCACACAGAAGGAGTTGAATCTCAGGAAAAGGAGATGGTTGGAGCTTATAAATGATTATGATATGAAGCTGCATTATCACCCAGGGAAGGCCAATGTCGTAGCAGACGCTTTGAGCCAGAAGAGTTATGCCAATACCCTCGTAAGTGGAGGATTGCCAACGAAGTTAGTTGAAGATCTCAGGGAGCTTCGTTTGGAGATAGTCCCTAGAGGTTTTGTCGCAGCAATGGAGGTTCAATCAACATTATTGGGAAAATTCGAGAAGCTTAGAAGGATGATAAGGAAATTGCTGAGATAAAGGAGAAGACAAGCAAAGGAACGGCCAAGGGTTTTCGTGAGGATGAGCATGGCACCTTGTGGTTTGAGGACCGTGTTTATGTACCCAATAATGCAGAGATCAGGAAGTTGATACTTCAGGAAGCTCATGACTCACCATACTCGATACACCCTGGAAACACCAAGATGTATTTGGATTTGAAGGAGCGTTTCTGGTGGACTGGTATGAAGAAGGATATTTCCGAGTATGTAGCCGTATGTGATGTATGTCAGAGAGTGAAGGCAGAACATCAGAAGCCAGCAGGATTACTACAACCTATGCCAATACCCGAATGGAAGTGAGATAAGCTTGGCATGGATTTCATCACTGGATTACCCAGGACCCGATCAGGATACGATTCTATTTGGGTAGTAGTGGATCGCTTGACCAAAGTGGCCCACTTTATCCCTGTGAAGACCACCTATATAAGTGTGAAGTTGGCCAAGATATATATGACCAGGATCGTATGTCGACACGGAGTTCGGAGGACCATCATATCAGATAGGGGAACACAGTTTACTTCAAAGTTTTGGCACTAGCTGCACCAGACTTTGGGCACCAGGCTAGAGTTCAGTACAACTTTTCATCCGTAGACATATGGACAAACGTGTTGAGGGCTTGTGCGCTAGATTATGGATCTAGTTGGGATGATAATTTGCCCTACGTAGAGTTCTCATACAACAACAGTTACCAAGCTAGTCTGAAGATGACACCTTTTGAAGCCTTGTATGGAAGGAGGTGCAGGACACCATTAATGTGGGATGAAGTTGGAGACTGTCAGTTGTTTGCACCAGATCTGATTAAAGAGTCAGAAGAGAAGGTTAAGTTGATTCGACATAGACTGAAGGTAGCTCGGTCCAGGCAGAAGAGTTACGCAGACTCAAAACGCAAGGAGGTAGTCTATGAAATCGGAGACAGAGCATATCTTCATGTGTCACCTCTGTGAGGAGCTAAACGTTTTGGAGTTAAGGGAAAGCTAGCCCCAAGATTTGTAGGACCATACCGAGTCTTGGAACTTATGGGAGAAGTTGCCTACAACCTGGAGTTACCCGAAGGATTTTCAGGAGTTCATGATGTGTTTCACGTTTCCCAGTTGAAGAAGTGTCATGCTGAGATGGCCGATATTCCTCTGAGAGATATAGTGCCCCTGGAAGCAATTTAGTTGGATAGTGATCTGACTTATGAGGAGAATCCAGTGAAGATTCTCGAGTTTGCCAGCCGAGTCACGCGCAATAAGGTTATCAAGTTTTGCAAAGTTCAGTGGAGCTACCATACCGAGGATGAAGCCACCTGGGAACGAGAGAATGATCTACGCAAAGACCACCCACACCTATTTTCAAGCCAACCCGAATCTCGAGGGCGAGATTCACCTTAAGGGGGGAGGTTTGTAACATCCCAAATTTCCAATTTGGAATGTTATATATAGGTCATCATATGCATATCATATTTTATTTGCATTTTGGCTTTGTGATCCCAAAATCATAAGCAACTCGAGGACCCATGGAGAGAGTTGGGGATATTATTGTTTTCATATTTGAATTTTCTCAAATATTGAAAAGTGGATCATTTTGGTTTTAATTATTTTTTCTCTCCAAAAATATTTCATAACTAAAATATATGAGTCGAGATAATATGACTTGTACAAAAAAATGAAATATTGGAAGAAAAATATTAAAATCAAATAAATATTTTATTTGGATTTTATCGCTATTTTTTTGAAATAGAAAAAAATATGCATTTTTCAAAATTGCATTTTTAGGCCAAGAAAATGTTCACTTTGTTTTAAATATTTTATTTAGACGGTGAAAGTTTGTTTTGGCATTTTTAGGTTTTTATTTTTATGTCTTATGATTTTCTCGGCGGAATCTGTTTAAAAAAACGAACTGACCTAACGGGCCGTGCGTGAGCCGGACTCCGTCCGAGCTCAGGCTTTATAAGCCAGCCCGAGCCCCCCCCCCCCCCCCCCCCCCCCCCCCCCCCCCCCCCCCCCCCCCCCCCCCCCCCCCCCCCCCCCCCCCCCCCCCCCCCCCCCCCGAGGCCCAAGTCGCCGTGCCCCGAACCCTAACCCTAGCCACCACCGCCCGCGCCGCCTCGCCGGAGTTCGTCGCCGCCGATTTTTCGCCGTTTTTATATTCGGTAAAAACGTAGATCGGTTTTTTATTAGATTGCGTTTTATTTCGTTTTTTTGGTTTTGTTTATTTAATGAACGTTCGTTCGTTTAGATCTGTTAGTGAATGATTTTCGTTAGATTGGTTCTGTTAGCGAACGTTCGTTCGTTAGTTTTTCCTTTTTATTTTCTTTTTCGGCCAGGGACCTATCCGCGATTTTTTTAATCGCAGATTAGCCCCTGATCTTCAAACCCTCGCCATTTCTTAACCGTTTGTCCAAATCCAGTGAAACCAACACCAAAATCTTCGTTTCGAAACCCTCTTTCTGTTTAATCAACTTGAACAAGGTTTTGACAAATTTAGAATTTGGTTTCAAGCAGATTAGTCTACGAAGTTCTTTTGACCGTAGTTTCTGTTCCGTATCTACGTTTTGATCGATTCTTTTTGCAAATCGAACCTCTTCAGTTGAACTTTCAGTTTGAATGTTCTTATTTGAAGTTTCCCCCTTGCATCCTTGCTTGAGTGCTTATGTATGCTATTGTTTGTTTGCGCTAGAATTCCCGGAGTGCGCAGCATGCTACTACGAGTCACTAGGTTTTGCGGATCATCAGCAAGGCAAGTAACACATTGATCATACCCCTTTATTACCCAGTTTTTCTGCATTAGTTACAACCCTCAAACATTGCATGAGTAGGATCTCTTAACATGTGGGTTTTGGGAAGTAGATGATGAGGTAGAACCTATTTCCCTTTTATTATCAAACCCTGGGAGTTACTTCTACGTTATGATTATATTGCCATGCTATGCTCGTAGACGTGGATTGGGTTTGAGTGTATCCATGACAGATGTGAGATTCTTAATTAATGGTTTACTTAAGGTGGCTACTTAAACACACATCTGGTTGGATTGGTTGCGGGCACCTGGGGATATACCAATGCTGTCCTTTTTGGTTTGCCACCCAGGCTCAAAGGGATCATAAGATTATTCATGCTAGAAACTTCTGTGTGCAGCCACAAGCCATTATGGGCTCTGGCATAATTGAGTAAGTTGCGGGAAACCTTTCAATGATGGGCTAGCAGATGTAGGGGATTGTAGGTGTACCGGCCTATCTATCGATTAAGGGGACCTCTTCGGAAAGACTGTGTCTCAGTCATCCGTTTCTCAAACACCATGCAGTGCGAGAAATACAACAGAGGAGATCGAGTCTTGTGGGGAAAAGTGCGCAAACCTCTGCAGAGTGTACAAACTAATCATGATTAGCCGTGTCCCCGGTTATGTACATCTTGACTCTTGAGTATCTGGTTCTTGGATTATCAAGTGGATCTCATCACCCTAAATTAATTTGTTGGGATGTTAATTACTTTTAATTGGGGTTGATATGGGGTTACCATTCTGAACGTTTTTCATCTATCATGATAGTTAAATAAAATATATTCCTTTGTTGTAGGGAAAAATTGGTTTTTCGCGAAAACATTATAACCATAGAGCCTCCACCAGCCATATATGCATGTAGTGATAGCATTTACTTGTTTCATTGCTCTACTGTGTTATCTTGCCAGCATATTCCATGTACTGACCCGTTTCGGGCTGCAACGTATCATGTTGCAGACTTTTCAGACAAAGAGTAAGGTGTGCTAGGTCGTTGTCGTGCACTCAGCTATGCCGTTGGAGTTGATGGACTCACTTTATCTTCCAAAGTCTTCCGTTGTTCTCTTTTGAGACATTCGATGTAATAAGTGTGTGATTCCCACTCTGTTATAAACCCTTCAAGTACCGTGTGTGTCAGCATTACCGATCCAGGGATGACACTTATGCACAGAGATTTGACCGTTTGAGGTCGGATCGCTATAGGGGCATCACCCCAGTCATAGCGCCAGTAATTCATGACTATAGTGAGTAGTCATATCACAAGACCCCGTCTTTCCAGCAGTAACACGCCCTCAAATCGCACATCCCTACCTTTCCAGCAGTAAGTTGAATCCGCTACTCCCTCACCCTCCTTGCCTCTCTGTCAAACCACCTACACGAAAACTGCCACACGTACTTCCCGGGAAAAGCCCCGCCCTCAACTTCTAATTACTCATAGTATAATTTTGTATCGATGAATTGCGCCATGGAGCAGAAAACTAAAAGAAAAAATGTGGTACATGTAAACAAATACAGTTCAAGCTCTAGCTAGTGATTTGGAATGTAAACCGTGCATGTTTTTATACGTATAAGTTACTTCAAAGTACTGAGTCTATTGATGCAATGTGGTCAAACTGTACCATCGATATCTCAAAGCCAAAATAGTTCGAGCTTGTTCATTCTATATAAATACTAGTATTGTATGTTATTCACCCGTGGGGTTGTTCAATGAATGGAGGGCCGGGGAGCACAAGTGAACAATACTACTACTAGTAAGTAGGAGTCATACAGTTAGTCATGTTAAATAGAGAGTTTCTTTTCTTTAATGCCACGTACACAAATTGAAACGCTTGTTATGGAGAGAAAAAGATAATCACTCCACTAAATACATAGGCAGGGGCCTGAGCGCCTTGCTTTACTAGGGTTGCTCTCTTCATTCTCTCATCCTCTCCAGATCTAAACAATACAGCGGTAGCGACATTTTCTCTCTGCTCACCGCTGGTCAAAGATTCGGCCGGATCCCTTCGGCCGGTGTGTGTAGAGGACTAGGTGCATTGTTCACGCAATCACCGACGGTGAGGGAGGAAACCCACAGCTGCCAGCGGGTCCTGATCCTCTGCCTGTGCTGTTCTCTACGACACAGCGCCGGCTCGGGAGGTCCTTCGTCCCTTCTTCCTCCCTGCCATATTGTGTGCAGATCCGACCTGCCGCCGCCGACATCCCGATGACCCTCAGGTATAAGTTCTTTGAAAGCGGCCTTGCTCTACTGCCCCAGCTCCCCACGTGCCTGCATGTGCATCTTTTTCTACTTCCATCAGCTCTTCCAAAGCCACCTAATTTTTTAGTATTATTGGAGGTAAAGCTACTTCATGCAGTCAAATCTAGGACTTGGTTCAAACAACAAAGAAAGGAGGGAAAGTCGTAGCATGAATCTAGGACTTGATTCAAAGAGGAAATAACATGGGGAAAGTAGTAGAGAATGGATACCCAACCGGTCTCTTGGTTGAAAAGGGAAATAAAGGGAAAAGGCGGTACAAACTGGATAAGGAACATATCTATTATTGGTTGAAAAAAGGATAGAAAGTGGCGGCTGGTGGACAAGTCAACAGAGTATGTCTAGGATTAGATTTGCTGCCCTCACATAGTAAAAGGTCCCCAGGATTAGATTTGTTTCCCTCACAGAGTACGAACAAACTCGACATCACCACTTTATGCCTCCCTGTAGGTACATTGTGCTGATGCGTCCACTCTCGCATGTCCTTATACCAACTTTTTGTTGTTGTTAATGTAGGGGCGCATGTAAAATGAAGCGATCACATTGTTACCTTAAGGACATGTCTAACCAGTGTCATTGTTAATCTAATGCCTCCGGTGATATGATGCAATTAAATTATGTTACAAATGGTACTCCTGCTGTTTTCCCTAGTATGATAAGTAAGTTGATTCTTTACGCTGCTGGGTGTCCTGGTGTCCCCACGGTCCCATGCCCTTAAACCAACTCTTTAGCTGTTGTTGATCTACTGTATCTGGTAAACAAGCAATGCCACCATTAAAGTAATCCCATATTTGACGAATGTCATTGTTGATCGTAATGCTTCTGATAACATGAAGCATTGCTGACATTTTAAAAGTTCTACTATCCTTGCATGATTGCCATGAACATAATCAAGATGCTTATTTTCATTTCGTGTATGTTTCGTACCTTGTTATTGACCAGCAACTGTTTTCATTCTATATTTTTGTGCAGATAGGGATATCCATTTCACCTTGTTGCTATTGTGACCTTTTGATGAACTGCACAAAACACTTTTTTGGAACGAGTGTCTTGTGCAGTTCAACTAAAATGTCACGTGGGCAACATCTCACAATTTTGGTGGAACTTCACAAAATGGTGTTTCCAAAATCTCAGTCAAATTCTGCTGCTAATCTCGTGCAACATTTTATTAGCCTTTGCAAGATGAGCCGTCACCATCACCACAATGGCACTTTATTTTAGTGGAACTACACAAAAGGATAAGAAAATTATAGTTGCACCTTACATGAGCAGGACAACCAACCTTAATGTTGCTCAATTTTAGTGCAACTATTAAAGAAGAACCTACCAACTCATGAGAGCATGTACTTCTTGCTAGCTGAATGATCCAATCTTTACTTCATTTCAGGTGAACTGCAGAAAAAGTCGCATGAATTGAATCATCGAGTGGAGCTGCAGGTTGACTTCAACTAGTGCCTATTATAGTAATCATGCTCTTACTTATCTATGCAAACAGGAATACTCAACTACAGATGTTGTGATGGTCAAGAGCATTTGCCAAGTTCTTGGGTTGTATGACATGGCTAGCCAAGATGGATTTAATCCTAATATTCACTTTATCAAAAGGATCTAATGGGTTGGTTCTGAATCTTACAAGCTGGGAATCAATGAGATGTGTAGGCATCTTTGTTGTACTTATTATTTGAATATTATTTGTTGGTTCTGAATCTTGCAATCTAGGAATCAATGAGATGTGTAGGCATCTTTGTTGTACTTATTATTTGAATCGGAGGAGGTGATGCCGGAGTTCATCGTGTGGTCAGAGAGCCCGACGGACACTTGGCTTCAGCTCCCGCGCTTCTTTGTCGGTGAGCTGCCAGCCACTGGTGCAGGTGGTCTTTGGCTGCACGCAGACGGCTGCTGCAGCAAGGCTTCTCGGGTCGCGGTCGTGGTCTCCGCCGCGGGCAACGCAGTCCTGGCCCGCGGCTAGCAGACGTTCGCCCGTGCACGCGGACTGGGCAGGCGGTGTGCCCTCCACTTCAAGTACGACGGCGACGCGATCCTCTTTGTGAGGGTATTTGGGGAAGATGGTCGCCGCGTCGGGTGCTGCCCCGAGGACAACGACGGCGACGAGGTGCTCGGCCTTAGCGATGGTCGTGATGAGGAGGAGGGCGGCTTCGTCCTTAGTGCTGGCCATGGCTCGTCCAGCAACGGTGGCACCTCGTCCGGCAGCAGCTCCAGCAGTGGCGGCTACGACTAGTCGCCACGCCGCCGCGCCCGCTTCGAAGGTGGCAGCAAGTCGACTTGCCACCGCACTCCGGTGAAGCGCGAGGAGGGGTCTGGCTGAGCTCGGGAGAGCGCCACGAGCCCGTCCTCGCGGCCTGTTGTGGGAGCATGTTCCGCTTTTGTTTTGTTCTTCCTTTCCTTCCTGCATTAGAGAGAGACAAGTATGGGGCCCTGCTAGGGCATGCGACAATTATGGTTTCTAAGTGGCTGTGCTATGTTTATCATTCATGTGTTGTGTTGCTACGTCATGTTTTATGTATGCGCGTAGAATGACCTAGCTTGATGCGCCTCGAGTAGATTTTGCCTCGCGATACGCGCATTCCCCAATGCCTGACGAGGTCTCCTATGCTCGGGAGGCGCATGACAACTGCAAAAATTTGCTAGGAAATCCTTATTCTTCTGGACCCTGATCGTAGGCACTACCGGCCGTAACCCCGTGCTTCACATCGCGGTACCCGGGGGCACGGACTGAGAAGGGTGCGCTAGCTTGCGAGCTCGAGCGAGGGTGCCGTGCGGAAGACAAGAAAACAAAAACGCTCACAAGGGCGCCTGTCCAGCCCCCTCCTGAGGCACGCGAGGGAGAGAACGGGTCAAAAGCGAGGAACCGAGGGCAGAAAGGGAGGCAACAAGGACAATGAAACTAGGCCAGCAAGGAACACTAGAAAGAAAATTCTCACTTTAAAAGAGGGGGCAAACCAACCGCGGAAAGCAAATGAAAAGCCGCGTCCGGCACCTAGTCTAGTCTTCTTGTCTTCTCACCAGCGCGGAGCTAAGTGCTGCCACTAAGCGTGGGAGGGAGCCCCCGAGGCCCGAGGGCGACACTCCTGAGACTCCGGGGCGTGTACAGCCCCACTCATTATTACATGAGAGTGTCAAGAGCGGAGATTCTTCACAGGCACTCGGCCTTGCTTCACAGGCAGCGGGCCTTGCTTCATGGGTAGAACTTTCGGAGGTGCTGGATGTTCCAGGCGTTCTGGATGGGGATCCCGTCCTGTGTCTCCAGGCGTGCGGCGCCAGGCCTGGAGACATGGGCGACCCGAAAGGGCCCTCCCACATGCGCGAGAGCTTGTGCAGCCCTTCCCTGGAGAGCACCCGCCTCAGGATAAGATCACCCACCTCGAGCGTCCAGGAGCGGATGCTGCGGCAGTGGTACCGCCGCAGCGCCTGCAGGTACCTCGCAGCTCAGAGCGAGGCTTCTCAGTGGCGTTCCTCCCCTAGCACGAGATCCATCCCCCGCATGGCATTGATAACCCACAAGTATAGGGGATCGCAACAGTTTTTGAGGGTAGAGTATTCAACCCAAATTTATTGATTCGACACAAGGGGATCCAAAGAATATTCTCAAGTATTAGCAGTTGAGTTGTGAATTCAACCACACCTGGAAACTTAATATCTGCAGCAAAGTGTTTAGTAGCAAAGTAATATGATAGTAGTGGTAACGGTAGCAAAAGTAATGTTTTTGGGTTTTGTAGTGATTGTAACAGTAGCAGCGGAAAAGTAAATAAGCGAAGGACAATATATGGAAAAGCTCGTAGGAAATGGATCGGTGATGGAGAATTATGTCGGATGCGATCGATCATGTACCAGTCATAACATAGGGTGACACAGAACTAGCTCCAGTTCATCAATGTAATGTAGGCATGTATTCCGAATATAGTCATACGTGCTTATGTAAAAGAACTTGCATGACATCTTTTGTCCTACCCTCCCGTGGCAGCGGGGTCCTATTGGAAACTAAGGGATATTAAGGCCTCCTTTTAATAGAGTACCGGACCAAAGCATTAACACATAGTGAATACATGAGCTCCTCAAACTACGCTCATCACCGGTAATGATCCCGATTATTGTCACTTCGGGGTTAATGGATCATAACACGTAATAGGTGACTATAGACTTGCAAGATAGGATCAAGAACTCTCATATATTGATGAAAACATAATACGTTCAGATCTGAAATCATGGCACTCGGGTCCTAGTGACAAGCATTAAGCATAGCAAAGTCATAGCAACGTCAATCTCAGAACATAGTGGATACTAGGGATCAAACCCTAACAAAACTAACTCGATTACATGATAAATCTCATCCAACCCATCACCGTCTAGCAAGCCTACGATGGAATTACTCACGCACGACGGTGAGCACCAAGAAATTGGTGATGGAAGAAGGTTGATGATGACGATGGCGACGGATTCCCCTCTCCGGAGCCCCGAACGGACTCCAGATCAGCCCTCCCAAGAGAGTTTAGGGCTTGGCGGCGGCTCCATATCGTAAAATACGATGAATCCTTCTCCCTGGTTTTTCTCTCCCCGAACATGAATATATGGAGTTGGAGTTGAGGTCGGTGGAGCGTCAGGGGGCCCACGAGGCAGGGGGCGCACCTAGGGGGGTAGGGCGCGCCCCCACCCTCGTGGACAGGTGGAGGCCCCCCTGACGTGGATCTTCCTTCCATTATTTTTTATATATTCCAAAAATAATCTCCGTTGATTTTCAGGTCATTCCAAGAACTTTTATTTCTGCAAAAAATAACACCATGGCAATTCTGCTGAAAACAACGTCAGTCTGGGTTAGTTCCATTCAAATCATGCAAGTTAGAGTCCAAAACAAGGGCAAACGTGTTTGGAAAAGTAGATACGACGGAGACGTATCAACTCCCCCAAGCTTAAACCTTTGCTTGTCCTCAAGCAATTCAGTTGATAAACTGAAAGTGATAAAGAAAAAACTTTTACAAACTCTGTTTGCTCTTGTTGTTGTAATTATGTAAAGCCAACATTCAAGTTTTCAGCAAAGATTATGAACTAACCATATTCACAATAACATTTACGTCTCATGTTTACTCATATCAATGACATAATCAACTAGCGAGCAATAATAATAAATCTCGGATGACAACACTTTCTCAAAACAATCATGATATGATATAACAAGATGGTATCTCGCTAGCCCTTTCTGAGACTGCAAAACATAAATGCAGAGCACTTTTAAAGATCAAGGACTGACTAGACATTGTAATTCATGGTAAAAGAGATCCAGTCAAGTCATACTCAATGTAAACTAACAGTAATGGATGCAAATGACAGTGGTGCTCTCCAAATGGTGCTTTTAAATAAGAGGATGATGACTCAGCATAAAACTAAATAGATAGGCCCTTCGCAGAGGGAAGCAGGGATTTGTAGAGGTGCCAGAGCTCGGTTTTGAAATAGATATGAATAATATTTTGAGCGATATACTTTCATTGTCAACATAACAACCAAGAGATGGCGATATCTTCCATACAACACACATTATAGGCGGTTCCCAAACGGAATGGTAAAGTTTATACTCCCCCTCCACCAACAAGCATCAATCCATGGCTTGCTTGAAACAACGAGTGCCTCCAACTAACAAGAGTCCCGGGGGAGTTTTGTTTGCAGTTATTTTGATTTTATTTGCATAAAGCATGGGACTGGGCATCCCGGTGACCAGCCATTTTCTCATGAGTGAGGAGCGGAGTCCACTCCTCTTGAGAATAACCCGCCTAGCATGGAGGATACAGACAGCCCTAGTTGATACATGAGCTATTCGAGCATACAAAACAGAATGTTTATTTGAAGGTTTAGAGTTTGGCACATACAAATTTACTTGGAACGGTGGGTAGATACCGTTTATAGGTAGGTATGGTGGACTCATATGGAATAACTTTGGGGTTTATGGAATTGGATGCACAAGCAGTATTCCCGCTTAGTACAAGTGAAGGCTAGAAAAAGACTGGGAAGCGACCAGCTAGAGAGCGACAACAGTCATGAACATGCAATAAAATTAATCAACACCGAATGCAAGCATGAGTAGGATATAATTCACAATGAACATAAATATCATAGAGGCTATGTTGATTTTGTTTCAACTACATGCGTGAACATGTGCCAAGTCAAGCCACTCGAATCGTTCAAAGGAGGATACCACCCTATCATACCACATCACAACCATTTTAATAGCATGTTGGCACGTAAGGTAAACCATTATAAACTCCTAGCTAATTAAGCATGGCATAAGCAACTATAATCTCTAATTTTCATTACAAATATGTTTCTTTCATAATAGGCTGAATCATTAATGATGAACTAATCATATTTACAAAAACAAGAGCGGTCGAGTTCATACCAGCTTTTCTCATCTCAATAAATTCATCATATAATCATCATTATTGCCTTTCACTTGCACGACCGAATAGTGCGCATAATAATTGGACTAAGCTAAAATCTGCAAGCATTCAATTCAAGAGAGAAGACAAGGTAATATGGGCTCTTTGTTAGATCAACAATAATGCATATGAGAGCCACTCAACATTTTCATTATGGTCTTCTCCTCTCGACCCCCAAAGAAAAGAAAAGAAAAGAAATAAAACTATTTCCACGAGAAAGCTCCCAACAAGTAAAAGAAGAATAAGAAATCTTTTTGGGTTTTCTTTTTAATTACTACTACTACAGGCATGGAAAGTAAACTAACTAAAAGCTACAACTAATTTTTTTGGTTTTTCTTAAGGTTTATTAAGGCACACAAGAAGAAAACTAAAAAGGAAATAAACTATCATGGATGATACAATGAAAAAGTATAAGCACCAACAACTAGCATGAGTGTGTGAACATGAATGTAATGTCGGTGAGAAATACGTACTCCCCCAAGCTTAGGCTTTTAGCCTAAGTTGGTCTATGCCCATGGATGGCCTGGTGGATATCCGAAGTTGAAGCTGGGGTCGTACTGAGATGCATCGGCTATTGCCTGATGAGATGCAGCTTGGAGGCGAGCTGCCTCCGTCCTCCTCTCGTACTCGGTCGCCTCCTCCCTGGTTATAACATATCTCCCTTTTTCCTGAAAGTCAAAGAAGGCAGGAGCAGGGAGATCGACGTGATAGGTGCGTCGTCTGTCAAAGATTAGTTGGTACTGGAGGAACTGATTGTTCCTCTTAACAAACTGATGACGAACCATGGCATTATAATCTAAATAAGCAGGAGGCAACTCAATATCATCTCCACGTATGGGTATCTCAAGAAAATCAGCTAAACTGGTTGCGTAAATTCCACCAAAGAAATCTCCATTATTTTTGTTATTATGCAACCTGCGTGCAACAATGGCCCCCAAGTTATATTGTCTATCTCCTAATGCAGCACTCTTGTTACACTAAGATCTGGCACACACATGTGACATGCCTCATCCTTACCATTTATGCATCTACCTATAAAGAGAGCAAAATAATGTATATCAGCAAAATGAATGCTCCCTATGGTAGCTTGCGTGATTTCCCTACATTCCCGCACAGTTATACTAGCAAAAAAAGTCTCTATATTCAGATTTCCGAGGTTCACTAACATTACCCCACCGTGGGAGTTTGCAAGTGGTGTTAAAATCTTCTAAGTCCACGGTATAAGGTTTATCACAAAGATCAAACAGGAAAGTTTGAGAATTGCGTGATGATGAAAATTCAAACCTTCTCACAAAGGAATCAGTGAGGTAGTGTACTGACGGCACTTATCTGCCACGAAGCTCTCAAGATCGGCGTTACGCACATATGCATCAAATTCCTTCTTGATTCCTGCTTGGACCATGAAATCTTCTGACGGCCATTCACAAGGCCGCACTTGAGCGTCCCTCGGTGGTTCATCGCCCGGCTCACGCATTGCGGGCTTGGTTCCTTGCTTCCTTGAAGATCCACCTTGGTACATTTTCCTAAACATATTTCCTCCTCTGAAAAATTTCTGAAATTTTTTAGTAACTTCAAAATAAAAGTGAACCAAACTCAACAAAATTGATAGCAACTACTCCCACAAGTGCCTAGAGACTATATCATGCATTAAGACTACTTTTGACCACATAAATTTGACATGCAAGCTCAAGAATAGGGTCACCTAAGCAGCAAAAATTTGCAATAAATAAAGCACTAGAACAAAAACTAATTGGACCATTGGAAGAGTCACATACCAAAGAACAATCCCCCAAAGCAGTTTTGTGAATGGAGCTTTGAGCTAGGAGATCGAAAATGGCAGCAAGATGAGATAGAACTCGTGCTTTATCTAGTTGGTGATTTTTTTGGGAGGAAGAAGGACTGTGTGGTGGCTGGAATAAGTGGAGGGGAGCCCACGAGGCAGGGGGTGCGCCTAGTGGGGGTGGGTGCGCCCTGGACCCTCATGGCCAGGTGCTTTCTCCCCTGGTGTGTTCTTAGTGCCAGATATTCTTAAATATTCTAGAAAAAAAATCATATTTCATTTTCGGGGCATTTGGAGAACTTTTATTTTCGGGGTATTTTTTATTGCATGGATAATTCAGAAAACATACAGAAAATACTATTTTTGCTTTATTAATATAAATAACAGAAAGTAAAAAGAGGGTACAGAGAGTTGTGTTTTCTAAATTCATCCATCTCATTCTCATCAAAAGGAATCCACTAACAAGGTTGATCAGGTCTTGTTAACAAACTCATTTCGAATAACATGAAACCGGAGAATTTTCGAATAACACTAGGTTACCTCGACGGGGATATGCATGTCCCCAACAATAAGAATATCATATTTCTTCTTGATAGTAGGAAGAGGAAATTCAAAACCTCCAATAGTGATTGTTGAAATTTTTCTAATAGAATTGATACTGTGGACTTGAGGTTGTTTCCTCGGAAAGTGTACCATATGCTCATTACCATTAACATGAAAAGTGACATTGCCTTTGGTGCAATCAATAACAGCCCCTGTAGTATTCAAAAAGGGTCTTCCGAGAATAATAGACATACTATCGTCCTCGGGAATATCAAGAATAACAAAGTTTGTTAAAATAGTAACGTTTGCAACCACAACAGGCACATCCTCACAAGTACCGACAGGTATAGCAGTTGATTTGTCAGCCATTTGCAAAGATATTTCAGTATGTGTCAACTTATTCAAATCAAGTCTACGATATAAAGAGAGAGGCATAACACTAACACCGGCTCCAAGATCACATAAAGCAGTTTTAACATAGTTTGTTTTAATGGAGCATGGTATAGTTGGTACTCCTGGATCTCCAAGTTTCTTAGGTATTCCACCCTTAAAAGTATAATTAGCAAGCATTGTGGAAATTTCAGCTTCCGGTATCTTTCTCTTATTTGTAACAATATCCTTCATATACTTAGCATAAGGATTCATTTTAAGCATATCGGTCAAATGCATATGCAAAAAGATAGGTCTAATCATTTCAGCAAAGCGCTCAAAATCCTCATCATCCTTTTTCTTGGATGGTTTAGGAGGAAAAGGCATGGGTTTCTGAACCCATGTTTCTCTTTCTTTATCGTGCTTCCTAGCCACAAAGTCTCTCTTATCATAACGTTGATTCTTTGATTATGGGTAATCAAGATCAACAGCAGGTTCAGTCTCTACATCATTATTATTGCTAGGTTGAGCATCAACATGAACATCATCATTAACATTATCACTAGGTTTATGTTCATTACCAGATTGTGTTTCAGCATCAGAAATAGAAATATCATAAGGATTCTCAGGTGTGTCTACAACAGGTTCACTAGAAGCATGCAAAGTCCTATAGTTTTTCTTTTTCTTCCTCTTAGAAGGACTAGGTGCATCAACGTTATTTCTTTGAGAATCCTGCTCAATTCTCTTAGGATGGCCCTCAGGATACAAGGGTTCCCGAGTCATTTTACCACCTCTAGTCATAACTCTAACAGCATTATCATTTTTCTTATTGTTTAATTCATTGAGCAAATCATTCTGAGCTTTAAGTTCTTGTTCTACTTGAGTGGTAACCATAGAAGCATGTTTACTAATAAGTTTAAGTTCACCTTTAACACTGGCTATATAATCACTCAAGTGTTCAATCATATAAGCATTATATATGTTTCAATTGTCTACCAACATAAGCATTGAAGTTTTCTTGTTTAACAATAAAATTATCAAACTCATCTAAGCATTGGCTAGCAAACTTATTACGAGGAATATCACCTTCGTCAAATCTATAAAGATAGTTTACCTTTACTACCTGTGTCGGGTGATACATCTCCGTCGTATCTACTTTTCCAAACACTTTTTCCCTTGTTTTGGACTCTAACTTGCATGATTTGAATGGAACTAACCCGGACTAACGCTGTTTTCAGTAGAATTGCCATGGTATTATTTTTGTGCAGAAATAAAAGTTCTTGGAATGACCTGAAAATCAACGGAGATTATTTTTGGAATATATAAAATATACTGGAAGAAGAATCCACGTCAGGGGGGCCACACCCTGTCCACGAGGGTGGGGGCGCGCCTACCCCCTGGGTGCGCCCCCTGCCTCGTGGGCCCCCTGACGCTCCACCGACCTCAACTCCAACTCCATATATTCATGTTTGGGGATAAAAAATCAGAGAGAAGGATTCATCGTGTTTTACGATATGGAGCCGCCGCCAAGCCCTAAACTCTCTCGGGAGGGCTGATCTGGAGTCCGTTCGGGGCTCCGGAGAGGGGAATCCGTCGCCATTATCATCATCAACCTTCCTCCATCACCAATTTCATGATGATCACCGCCGTGCGTGAGTAATTCCATCGTAGGCTTGCTGGACGGTGATGGGTTGGATAAGATTTATCATGTAATCGAGTTAGTTTTGTTAGGGTTTGATCCCTAGTATCCACTATGTTCTAAGATTGATGTTGCTATGACTTTGCTATGCTTAATGATTGTCACTAGGGCCCGAGTGCCATGATTTTAGATCTGAACCTATTATGTTTTCATCAATATATGAGAGTTCTTGGTCCTATCTTGCAAGTCTATAGTCACCTACTATGTGTTATGATTCGGCAACCCTGAAGTGACAATAGTCGGGACTACTCCGGTGATGATCGTAGTTTGAGGAGTTCATGTATTCACTATGTGTTAATACTTTGTTCTGGTACTCTATTAAAAGGAGGCCTTAATATCCCTTATTTTCCGCTAGGACCCCGCTGCCACGGGAGGGTAGGACAAAACATGTCATGCAAGTTCTTTTCTATAAGCACGTATGACTATATTCGGAATACATGCCTACATTACATTGATGAATTGGAGCTAGTTCGGTGTCACCCTAGGTTATGACTGTTACATGATCGATCGCATCCGGCATAATTCTCTATCACCGATCCATTGCCTACGAGCTTTCCATATATTGTTCTTCGCTTATTTACTTTTCCGTTGCTACTGTTATCATCACTGCAAAACACCAAAAATATTACTTTTGCTACCGTTACCACTACAATCATATTACTTTGCTACTAAACACTTTGCTGCGGATATTAAGTTTCCAGGTGTGGTTGAAATGACAACTCAGCTGCTAATACTTGAGAATATTCTTTGGCTCCCCTTGTGTCGAATCAATAAATTTGGGTTGAATACTCTACCCTCGAAAACTATTGTGATCCCCTATACTTGTGGTTTATCAAGACTATTTTCTGGCGCCGTTGCCGGGGAGCATAGCTCTATTCTTTGAGTCACTTGGGATTTATATCTGCTTATCATTATGAAGAACTTAAAAGATCCAAGAACCAAGATTTATCCCTCAACTACGAGGGGAGGTAAGGAACTGCCATCTAGCTTTGCACTTGATTCACCTTCTGTTTTGAGTAAGCTTGCGACACCTAAACCTGCTGCTGCTATTAATTCTTATATGTCGCATGTTATTGATGATGCCACTTCAGCTATGCATGATAATTATGATGAAACTACTTCTATGCTTGATACTACTGTGCCACTTGGTGAATTTCTTGATGAACAACTTGCTAGGGAAAGAGAGAATGAAATTATTGAAACCGATAATATTGATGAAAGTGATGATGAAGACTCTCCCCCTAGATATAAATTACCTATTGTTCCTAAGTGTTATGGTATGGATGAAGAAACTGCTACAGATTTTCTTGCTTGCAATGATAGGAGTGATCTTAAGAAATTATTAGCTAAGCTGAAACAAAAAACTCTGAATGCTAGAATGAAATATGATCAGGCTTATGCTACTTCACCTATCTTTGTTACTGATAAGGATTATGATTTCTCTGTTGACCCTGAGATAATTACTTTAGTTGAATCTGATCCTTTATATGGCTATGAATCTGAAACTGTTGTGGCACATCTTACTAAATTAAATGATACAGCTACCATGTTCACTAATGATGAGAAAACTCGCTACTATAATATCCTTAAGATATTTCCGTTCTCATTAAAGGGTGATGCTAAGATATGGTTTAATTCTCTTGATACTAGTTGTGTGCGTAGTCCCCAGGATATGATTTATTACTTCTCTGCTAAATATTTCCCTGCTCACAAGAAACAAGCTGCTTTAAGGGAAATATATAATTTTGTGCAAATTGAACAAGAGAGTCTCCCACAAGCTTGGGGGAGGCTTCTCCAATTACTTAATGCTTTGCCTGATCATCCTCTTAAGAAAAATGAAATACTTGATATCTTTTATAATGGACTAACCGATGCTTCCAGAGACCACCTGGATAGTTGTGCTGGTTGTGTTTTCGGGGAAAGAACACCAGATAAAGCTGAAATTCTATTGAATAATATGTTGACTAATGAAAATAATTGGACACTTCCTGATCCAATATTCCTGATTCAATTCCTGAACCAACTCCTAAGACAACTCCGAAGAAAAGGGCATTCTATTTTTCAGTCCTGAAGATATGCAAGAGGCAAAGAAATCTATGAAGGAAAAAGGTATTAAAGCTGAAGATGTTAAGAATTTACCTCCTATTGAAGAAATACATGGTCTTAATTTACTGTCTGTTGAAGAAATACATGGTCTTAATCCATCACCTATAGAAGAAATACATGGTCTTGATAACCCGACACAGGTAGTAAAGGTAAATTCTCTCTATAGATATGATAAAGCTGAAATCCCATTTACTAAGTTTGCTAGCCCATGCTTGGATGAGTTTGATGACTTTATGGTTAAACAAGAAAACTTCAGTGCTTATTTTGGTAGAGAATTAAAACACAATGCTGATATGCTTGAACACTTGGGTGATTATATGGCTAATGTTAAAGGTGAACTTAAACTTATTAGTAAACATGCTTCTATGGTTACCACTCAAGTAGAACAAGTACTTAAAGCTCAGAATGATTTGCTCAATGAATTAAATAGTAAAAAAATGATAATGTTGTTAGAGTTATGACTAGAGGTGGTAAAATGACTCAGGAACCTTTGTATCCTGAGGGCCATCCTAAGAGAATTGAGCAAGATTCTCAGAGAAATAATATTGATGCACCTAGTCCTTCTAAAAGGAAGAAAAAGAAAAATGATAGGACTTTGCATGCTTCTAGTGAACCTGTTGTAGACACATCTGAGAATCCCAATGATATTTCTATTTCTGATGCTGAAACACAATCTGGTAATGAACATGAACCTAGTGGTAATGTTAATGATGATGTTCATGTTAATGCTCAACCTAGCAATAATAATGATGTAGAAATTGAACCTGCTGTTGATCTTGATAACCCACAATCAAAGAATCAATGTTATGATAAGAGAGACTTTGTTGCTAGGAAGCACGATAAATAAAGAGAACCATGGGTTCAGAAACCCATGCCTTTTCCTCCTAAACCATCCAAGAAAAAGGATGGTGATGATTTTGAGCGCTTTGCTGAAATGATTAGACCTATCTTCTTGCGTATGCGTTTGACTGATATGCTCAAAATGAATCCTTATGCTAAGTATATGAAAGAAACTATTACAATTAAAGAAAGATACCGGAAGCTGAAATTTCCACCATGCTTTCTAATTATACTTTTAAAGGTGGAATACCTAAGAAACTTGGAGATCCAGGAGTACCAACTATACCATGCTCCATTAAAAGAAACTATGTTAAAACTCCTTTATGTGATCTTGGAGCCGGTGTTAGTGTTATGCCTCTCTCTTTATATCGTAGACTTGATTTGAATAAGTTTACACCTACTGAAATATCTTTGCAAATGGCTGATAAATCAACTGATATACCTGTCGGTATTTGTGAGGATGCCCCTGTTGTGGTTGCAAACGTTACTATTTTAACGGACTTTGTTATTCTTGATATTCCCGAGGACGATAGTATGTCTATTATTCTTGGAAGACCCTTTTTGAATACTGCAGGGGCTGTTATTGATTGCACCAAAGGCAATGTCACTTTTCATGTTAATGGCAATGAGCATATGGTACACTTTCCGAGGAAACAACCTCAAGTTCATAGTATAATCTCTATTGGAAGAATTCCATCAATTATTTTTGGAGGTTTTGAATTTCCTCTTCCTACTGTCAAGAAGATATATGATATTCTTATTGTTGGGGATGTGCATATCCCCGTTGAGGTAACCTAGTGTTATTTGAAAATTCTCTGGTTCCATGTTACTCGGAATGAGTTTGTTAACAAGTCCTGATCAATCTTGTTAGTGGATTCCTTTTGATGAGCATGAAATGGATGAATTTAGAAAACACAACTCTCTGTACCCTCTTTTTACTTTCTGTTATTTATATTAAATAAAGCAAAATAGTAATTTCTGTCTGTTTTCTAGATTATCCATGCAATAAAAAATACCCCGAAAATAAAAGTTCTCCAAATGCCCTGAAATTTAAATATGATTTTTTCTGGAATATTTGAGAATATATGGCACTAGGAACACATCAGGGGAGCAAGCACCTGGCCACGAGGGTGGAGGGCGCGCCCTACCCCTGGGTGCGCCCCTTGCCTCGTGGGCCCATGGTGGCTCCCCTCCACTTATTCTAGCTACCACACACTCTTTCTTCCTCCCACAAACATCACTAACCAGCTCAAACCCGAGTCCAAGCTCATTTTGCTGCCATTTTCGATCTCCTTGCTCAAAGCACCTCTCACAAAACTGCTTTGGGGGATTGTTCCTTGGTATGTGACTCCTCCAATGGTCCAATTAGTTTTTGTTCTAGTGCTTTATTCATTGCATATTTTTGCTGCTTAGGTGACCCTGTTCTTGAGCTTGCATGTCAAATTTATGTGGTCAAAAGTAGTTTTGATGCATGATATTGCCTCTAGGCACTTGTAGGAGTAGTTGCTATCAATTCTGTTGAGTTTGGTTCACTTTTTTTTGAAGTTACTAAAAATTTCAGAAATTTTCAAAAAAAGATGAAGAGATTTTTGAGGGGCTCATCGAGCCAAAGCTCGAAGGATAAGCAAAGTGAGGAGGATAAGAGGCCCAAATATAATCTCCCTCGCACCGTGGAAGTTCGGCCGTGTGAATGGCCTTGTGATAATTTCTTGAGAGCAGCCGGGATCTATGATGATTTCTATGAATTGGCTGAGAATGCAGGCCTCACCGCCTTCCTCCACGCCCAACGCGAACAGTATCTCTTACTCACCAATATCTTTGTGCAAAACTTTCATTTCCATGCTAGGAGCCCACCACCTACGGTGGAATTTTATTTATATGATGAGCATAAGGAGTTGTCACTTCATGATTTTTGTCGGGTTTGTTTGATCCCTTTCGAGGGCAGCATAGAGGGACCACATCGTGATGATGTGGATGGGTTTATTTATACCATTACTGTAGGGGAAATGAGGAAGGTTTCCAATGCACGAATTACTAGCATACACTTTCTTGTTCTATGTTACTTTGCTATATTTCCTAGTAGATGCTTAATTGGGCACGGAAACTGTGGAAACCTGAGTGCCCTGATATTGTTATTTTGTGCCATGCCTTATTTCGTGATGACACATTCATTATGGGCGATATTATTGCAAAGCGGTTAAATCTTAACCGTACTAAGGGCCCCATCCTTGGAGGCATCTTCGCCTCGTGCCTCGCTGCACACTTTAACATGCCTATTAGGCATTATGAGAAGGAAGAGAAGTTGCTGCCTCCGGTTTATTTAGATTATAAGAGTATGGTAGCACATGATTTTATTGTTAAGAATAGGGAAAAGGCGCTTAAGTACAAATTAATATTTGGTAAAACTCATCCTAAGACTATTACCTTGCCTGCTCCTTCCTTGTTTGATTTATCTGTAGGCAAGTACCTTGTTCCATTGGAGGCCATTCACGCCTACCGGAACCCTACATCAGGTACAGAGTCGGAGCCGGAACCACAATTTGATCCTCCACGATAGTCTGATTATCAGTGGGATCTGGAGGTGATTGCCAACCAGTGGCAATCCGAGGCTTCTTCACAGTATGACCCCAACTATTACTTTGGATATCCGCCAGGCCAGCCGTGGCCATAGACCAACTTAGGCCAAAAGCCTAAGCTTGGGGGAGTACGTATTTCTCACCGACATTACATTCATGTTCACACACTCATTGCTAGTTGTCGGTTCTCATACTTTTTCATTGTATCATCCATGCTAGTTTATTTTCCCTTTTTATGCTTTCTTCTTGTGTGTTTAATAAACCTTAAGAAAAATAATAAAATTTAGTTTTAGCTTTTAGTTAGTTTACTTTCCATGCTTGTAGTAGTAATTAAAAAGAAAACCCCAAAAGATTTCTCGTTCTTCTTTTGCTTGTTGGGAGCTTTCCCGTGTAAATAGTTTTATTTATTTTCTTTCCTTTGGGAGTCGAGAGGAGAAGACCATAATTAAAATGTTAAAGTGGCTCTTATATGCATTATTAATTGATCTAACAAAGAGCCCATATTACCTTGTCTTCTCTCTTGAATTGAATGCTTGCAGATTCTAGCTTAATCCAATGCATGTGCACTATTATTATTATCCACACTATTCGGTCGTGCAAGTGAAAGGCAATAATGATGATTGTATGATGAACTTATTGAGATGAGAAAAGCTGGTATGAACTCGACCTCTCTTGTTTTTGTAAATATGATTAGTTCATCATTCCTGATTCAGCCTATTAGGAATAAACATGTTTGCAATGACAATTAGAGATTATAGTTGCTTATGCCATGCTTAATTAGCTAGGAGTTTATAATGGTTTACCATGCGTGCCAACATGCTATTAAAATGGTTGTGATGTGGTATGATAGGGTGGTATCCTCTTTTGAATGATTCGAGTGGCTTGACTTGGCACATGTTCATGCATGTAGTTGAAACAAAATCAACATAGCCTCTACGATATTTGTGTTCATGGTGCATTATATCCTACTCATGCTTGCATTCGGTGTTGATTAATTTTAATGCATGTTCATGACTGTTGTCGCTCTCTAGCTGGTCGCTTCCCAGTCTTTTGCTAACCTTCACCTGTACTAAGCGGGAATACTGCATGTGCATCCAATTCCATAAACCCCAAAGTTATTCCATATGAGTCCACCATACCTACCTATATACGGTATCTACCTGTCGTTCCAAGTAAATTTGTATGTGCCAAACTCTAAACCTTCAAATAAACATTCTGTTTTTTATGCTCGAATAGCTCATGTATCAACTAGGGCTGTCTGTATCTTCCATGTTAGGCGGGTTATTCTCAAGAGGAGTAGACTCTGCTCCTCACTCACGAGAAAATGGCTGGTCACTGGGATGCCCAGACCCATGCTTTATGCAAATCAAATCAAAATAATTGCAAACAAAACTCCCCCGAGACTCTTGTTAGTTGGAGGAACTCATTGTTTTGAGCAAGCCATGGATTCATGCTTGTTGGTGGAGGGGGAGTATAAACTTTACCATTCCGTTTGGGAACCGCCTATAATGTGTGTTGTATGGAAGATATCGCCATCTCTTGGTTGTTATGTTGACAATGAAAGTATATCGCTCAAAATATTATTCATATCTATTTCAAAACCGAGCTCTGACACCTCTACAAATCCCTGCTTCCCTCTGTGAAGGGCCTATCTATTTAGTTTTATGCTGAGTCATCATCCTCTTATTTAAAAGCACCAGTTGGAGAGCACCGCTGTCATTTGCATCCATTACTGTTAGTTTACATTGAGTATGACTTGACTAGATCTCTTTTACCATGAATTACAATGTCTATTCAGTCCTTGATCTTTAAAAGTGCTCTGCATTTATGTTTTGCGGTCTCAGAAAGGGCTAGCGAGATACCATCTTGTTATATCATATCATGATTGTTTTGAGAAAGTGTTGTCATCCGAGATTTATTATTATTGCTCGCTAGTTGATTATGTCATTGATATGAGTAAACATG
The DNA here is from genome assembly GCF_003073215.2 of Triticum urartu. Lineage (NCBI taxonomy): Eukaryota > Viridiplantae > Streptophyta > Magnoliopsida > Poales > Poaceae > Triticum > Triticum urartu. The sequence goes on from NC_053022.1 coordinate 339,839,725, forward strand.
AGACGTAAATGTTATTGTGAATATGGTTAGTTCATAATCTTTGCTAAAAACTTGAATGTTGGCTTTACATATTTACAACAACAAGAGCAAACAGAGTTTGTAAAAGTTTTTTCTTTATCACTTTCAGTTTATCAACTGAATTGCTTGAGGACAAGCAAAGGTTTAAGCTTGGGGAGTTGATCAAAGTTCTCGGAATGACCTGAAAATCAACGGAGAATTATTTTGGAATATATAAAAAATACTAGAAGGAAGATCCACATCAGGGGGGCCTCCACCTGTCCACGAGGGTGGGGGTGCGCCCTGCCCCCCTAGGCGCGCCCCCTGCCTCATGGGCCCCCTGACGCTCCACCGGCCTCAACTCCAACTCCATATATTTGTATTCGGGGAGGAAAAAACAGAGAGAAGGATTCATTGTGTTTTACGATACGGAGCCACCGCCAAGCCCTAAAGTCTTTCAGGAGGGCTGATCTGGAGTCCGTTCTGGGCTCTAGAGAGGGGAATCCGTCGCCATCGTCATCATCAACCTTCCTCCATCACCAATTTCATGATGCTCACCGCCGTGTGTGAGTAATTCCATCGTAGGCTTGCTGGACGGTGATGGGTTGGATGAGATTTATCATGTAATCGAGTTAGTTTTGTTAGGGTTTGATCCCTAGTATCCACTATGTTCTGAGATTGATGTTGCTATGACTTTGCTATGCTTAATGCTTGTCACTAGGGCCCGAGTGCCATGATTTCAGATATGAACCTATTATGTTTTCATCAATATATGAGAGTTCTTGATCCTATCTTGCAAGTCTATAGTCACCTATTACGTGTTATGATCCGTTAACCCCGAAGTGACAATAATCGGGATCATTACCGGTGATGAGCGTAGTTTGAGGAGTTCATGTATTCTTTATGTGTTAATGCTTTGGTCCGGTACTCTATTAAAAGGAGGCCTTAATATCCCTTAGTTTCCAATAGGACCCCCCTGCCACGGGAGGCTAGGACAAAAGATGTCATGCAAGTTCTTTTACATAAGCACGTATGACTATATTCGGAATACATGCCTACATTACATTGATGAACTGGAGCTAGTTCTGTGTCACCCTAGGTTATGACTGTTACATGATCAATCGCATCCGACATAATTCTCCATCATCGATCCATTGCCTTAGTGCTTTTCCATATATTGTCCTTCTCTTATTTACTTTTCTGCTGTTATTGTTACGATCACTACAAAACCCAAAAATATTACTTTTGCTACCGTTACCACTACTATCATATTACTTTGCTACTAAACACTTTGCTGCAGATATTAAGTTTCCAGGTGTGGTTGAATTGACAACTCAACTGCTAATACTTGAGAATATTCTTTGGATCCCCTTGTGTCGAATCAATAAATTTGGATTGAATACTCTACCCTCGAAAACTGTTGCATTCCCCTATACTTGTGGGTTATCATCGGGTTATCGAGACCGTGTGTTTCTTAAATAGGTGATGAATTAAGACCATGTATTTCTTCAACAGGAGGTAAATTCTTAACATCTTCAGCTTTTATAAATTTTTCTTTCATATATTTCTTTGCCTCTTGCATATCTTCATGACTGAGAAATAGAATACCCCTTTTCTTCGGAGTTGGCTTAGGAGTTGGTTCAGGAAGTGTCCAATTATTTTCATTAGTCAACATATTATTCAATAGCAATTCATCTTGATCAACTGTTCTTTCCCTGAAAACACAACCAGCACAACTATCCAGCTAATCTCTGGAAGCATCGGTTAGTCCATTATAAAAGATATCAAGTATTTCATTTTTCTTGAGAGGATGATCAGGCAAATCATTAAGTAATTGGAGAAGCCTCCCCCAAGCTTGTCGGAGACTCTCTTCTTCAATTTGCACAAAATTATATATTTCCCTTAAAGCAGCTTGTTTCTTATGAGCGGGGAAATATTTAGTAGAGAAGTAATAAATCATATCCTGGGGACTACGCACACAACCAGGATCAAGAGAATTAAACCATATCTTAGCATCACCCTTTAATGAGAACGGAAATAATTTAAGGATATAATAGTAGCGAGTTTTCTCATCATTAGTGAACAGGGTAGCTATATCATTTAATTTAATACGATGTGCCACAACAGTTTCAGATTCATAGCCATAGAAAGGATCAGATTCAACCAAAGTAATTATATCAGGATCAACTGAGAAATCATAATCCTTATCAGTAATAAAGATAGGTGAAGTAGCATAAGCAGGATTATATTTCATTCTAGCATTCAGAGATTTTTCTTTCAGGTTAGCTAATAGTTTCTTAAGATCACTTCTATCATTGCAGGCAAGAACGTCTCTAGCAGTTTCTTCATCCATAACATAACCCTCAGGAACAACAGGCAAATCATATCTAGGGGGAGAATCTTCATCATCACTTTCATCAATATTATCAGTTTCAATAATTTCAATCTCTCTAGCCCTAGCAAGTTGTTCATCAACAAATTCACCAAGTGGCACAGTAGTATCAAGCATAGAAATAGTTTCATCATAAGTATCATGCATAACAGAAGTGGCATCATCAATAACATGCGACATATCAGAATTAATAGCAGAAGTAGATTTAGGTGTCGCAAATTTACTCAAAACAGAAGGTGAATCAAGTGCAGAGCTAGATGGCAGTTCCTTACCTCCCCTCGTAGTTGAGGGAAAAATCTTGGTTCTTTGATCTTTCAATTTCTTCATAATGATAAGTAGATATAAATCCCGAGTGACTCAAAGAATAGTGCTACGCTCCCCGGCAACGGCACCAGAAAATGGTCTTCATAACCCACAAGTATAGGGGATCGCAACAGTTTTCGAGGGTAGAGTATTCAACCAAAATTTATTGATTCGACACAAGGGGAGCCAAAGAATATTCTCAAGTATTAGCAGCTGAGTTGTTAATTCAACCACACCTGGAAACTTAATATCTGCAGCAAAGTGTTTAGTAGCAAGGTAATATGATAGTAGTGGTAACGGTAGCAAAAGTAATATTTTTGGGTTTTGTAGTGATTGTAACAGTAGCAGCGGAAAAGTAAATAAGGGAAGGACAATATATGGAAAAGCTCGTAGGCAACGGATCGGCGATGGAGAATTATGTCGGATGTGATCGATCATGTAACAGTCATAACATAGGGTGACACAGAACTAGCTCCAGTTCATCAATGTAATGTAGGCATGTATTCCGAATATAGTCATACGTGCTTATGTAAAAGAACTTGCATGACATCTTTTGTCCTACCCTCCCGTGGCAGCAGGGTCCTATTGGAAACTAAGGGATATTAAGGCCTCCTTTTAATAGAGTATCGGACCAAAGCATTAACACATAGTGAATACATGAACTCCTCAAACTACGCTTATCACCGGTAATGATCTCGATTATTGTCACTTCGGGGTTAACGAATCATAACACGTAATAGGTGACTATAGACTTGCAAGATAGGATCAAGAACTCTCATATATTGATGAAAACATAATAGGTTCATATCTGAAATCATGGCACTCGGGCCCTAGTGACAAGCATTAAGCGTAGCAAAGTCATAGCAACATCAATCTCAGAACATAGTGGATACTAGGGATCAAACCCTAACAAAACTAACTCGATTACATGATAAATCTCATCCAACCCATCACCGTCCAACAAGCCTACGATGGAATTACTCACGCACGGCAGTCAGCATCATGAAATTGGTGATGGAGGAAGGTTGATGATGACGATGGCGACGGATTCCCCTCTCTGGAGCCCCAAACAGACTCCAGATCAGCCCTCCCGCAAGAGTTTAGGGCTTGGCGGCGGCTCCGTATCGTAAAACGCGATGAATCCTTCTCTCTGATTTTTTCTCCCTAGACACGAATATATGGAGTTGGAGTTGAGGTTGGTGGAGCGTCAGGGGGCCCACGAGGCAGGGGGCGCGCCCAGGGGGGTAGGCGCCCCCCACCCTCGTGGACAGGGTGTGGGCCCCTGACGTGGATTCTTCTTCCGGTATTTTTTATATATTCCAAAAATAATCTTCGTTGATTTTCAGGTCATTCCGAGAACTTTTATTTCTGCACAAAAATAACCCCATGGCAATTCTGCTGAAAACAGCGCCAGTCCGGGTTAGTTCCATTCAAATCATGCAAGTTAGAGTCCAAAACAAGGGCAAAAGTGTTTGGAAAAGTAGATACGACTGAGATGTGTCAGGCGTCCTGCTGCGTTTCATCAAGCGCCAGGACCCGCGCGGAGCGATGCCTGACCTCGTGTGGGAGAACCGCTTCTGCTCCGTAGACGAGGAAGAACAGGGTCTCGCCTGTTGGCCTGGTGGCGGTGGTGCGGATGGACCACAACACAGATTGGAGCTCATCGTGCCAGCCCTTGCCGCAGGCCTCGAGCTTCTTCTTGAAGGTCCTTGTCTTGAGACCCCTCAAGACCTCCGCGTTGGCGCATTCGACCTGGCCGTTGCTCCTGGGGTGTGCCATTGAGGTGTAGCAGATCCACGTTCCAAGGTTAGCACAATATGTTTTGAAGAGATTGCTAGTGAACTACGAGCCATTGTCGGTGATGATGCGATTAGGGACCCCAAATCGGCTTACGAGGCCCTTGATGAACTTGACTGCTGACCCGGCGTGGATGGTGTGGACGGCTTCCACTTCCGCCCACTTGGTGAATTTGTCAATGGCGACGTAGAGGTAGCGTTAGCCTCCAGGCGCTCGAGGGAACGGACCGAGGATATTCAGCCCCCAGACTGCGAACGGCCATGAGAGCAGGATAGTCTGGAGGTCCTGAGCAGGCTGGTGGATCTGCTTGGCATGGAACTAAAAGGCCTCGCAAGATTTCACCAGCTCGGCCGCATCATTGAGTGTCGTGGGCCAGTAGAACCTGCAGCAAAAGGCCTTGCTGACCAGGGTGCGTGACGACAAGTGGTGCCCACAGTCTCCGCCATGTATGTCAGCCAGCAACTCTTTCCCCTGTTCCCTGGAAATGCATCGCAGAGAAACATCATTTGGACGCTTCCTATATAGCTCACCATCCTGAATGCAGTACGCCGTAGCCTGTCGGGCCACACACTCCGCGTCTTCCTCCTTCTCCGGCAACGTGCCTTGCGTCAGGTACGCCTTGAACTCCTCGGTCCAGCACCCCTCCTGAGGCTCGAGCGCTAAGAGGAGGCGCGCTCCTGAGGTCGGGCCGCAGGCGGGGGCTCCCGAGCCTAGAGGCTGGGGGAGTTCCTCCTGAGATGGCACCGGCTCAGCAGGCGGGGGTGCGGCTGAAGGCTTGAAGAGCCGCTCCTTGAAGACGCCAGACTCTTGGGGCAGCCGCTTGGATGCTCTTGTGGCGATGTCATCGGCTTCTTTGTTGGTGCCACGAGGCACATGCTGTAGTTCCAGGCCCAGTAACTGCTTCTCCATTTTGCGCACCTCTGCGAGGTATGCCTCCATGTGCTCATCCTTTGGCTCGTGCACCTTGTTGGAGAAGTTGATGAGGAGTTGCGAGTCTCCCTTGACAGTGAGGCGCTTTACCCCTAGGGCCACCGCCGCTTTGAGGCCGGCGATGAGACCTCCGTACTCTGCGATGTTGTTGGAGACCTTCTCGTCCCGCTGGAAGCAGAGCTGCACGGCGTAGTAAAGCTTGTCCTGAGTGGGCGAGATGAGCATGGCTCCAGCCCCCCCCCCCCCGCCCTGCCATGCGAACGCGCCATCGAAGTACATGACCCAACCATGTGGTGCTTCACTTCCTAGCGAGAGGGATCGGTTCTCACCTGCTTCGAGCTCCGGGGTGTCGGTCCATTCTGCCACAAAGTCGGCGAGTGTAGCCCCCTTGATGACTCTGGTTGTGCTGAACTTCAGGTCAAACGCTTGCAGCTCGATGTTCCATTCGGCGACCCTTCCCGCAGCATTGGGGCTTCTGAGCACTCTCTCCAATGGGTAAGCTGAAACGACCTCGATGGGGTGACCTTGGAAGTAATGGCGCAGCTTGTGCGAGGCCACCAGGAGCGCGAGCAAGAGCTTCTGAGGCATGGGGTATCGCACCCTCGCATCTCGTAGGACCGTGCTGATGAAGTACACTGGGTGCTCGACAAGGGTGGGAGAGCTGACGGAGTTTTTGGCTCCTGGGGACTGAGGTGTTTCCTACGGGTTTCCAGCTGCTGGGGCTTGGTGACCTATCGGGGCAGCCGATGTCTCAGGAGCATCGCCTTGGTGCTGAGCTTCCTCATCCGGCTTGGCGACTCCACTTGGCGGGTCCTTGACCTCGGGCCCCTCCCTGACGGCCACCAATGCCGCGCTGGCGGAGTGGGGTGTGGCGGACAGGTAGAGTACCAAGGGCTCACGAGGATGAGGCGCCACCATCACCGACGGACTGGTCAAGTATCTCTTGAGGTCTTGAAATGCCAGGTCGGCCTCGGGGGTCCACTCGAACGGACCCTTCTTCTTCATCAGCTTGAAGAACGGCAATGCGTGCTCCCCTAACTTGGAGATGAAGCGCCCCAATGAAGTCACGCAGCCTGCAAGCTTCTGCATCTCCTTGAGGTTTTGTGGCGGGCTCATGTCTTCAATTGCCTTGACCTTCTCCGGGTTGGCCTCGATCCCCCTGTGAGACACGAGGAAGCCCAGCAGCTTGCCCGAAGGGACACCAAACATGCACTTCTCCGGGTTGAGCCGCAGGTCCACCTGGCGCAGGCTCGTGAAGGTCTCCTCCAGGTCCCGAGTCAGAGTTCTTGCCTCCTGAGACTTCACCACAATGTCATTGACGTAGGGCTCAGCGTTTCTCTCGAGCTGCTGCCCCAAGGCGATGTGCATCAGTCGCTGGAAGGTTGCTCCTACGTTGCGCAGTCCGAATGGCATGCAACTGTAGCAGTACACCCTGCATGGGGTCAAAAAGGTTGTTTTCTCCTCATCTTCCACCACCATCTTGATCTGGTGGTAGCCTGAGAACGCATCCAGGAAACATAGCAGGTCGCACTCGGCGGTGGAGTCGACAATCTGGTCGATGCGCGGCAGCGGGAACGGGTCTTGAGGGCAAGCCTTGTTGAGGTTGGTGAAGTCGACACACATGCGCTCCTTCCCTCCTTTCTTCGGCACGACGACCGGATTCGCCAGGCACTCTGGGTACCGGACTTCACAAATGACACCCGCTGCTTCCAGCTTGCGGGTTTCCTAAATAATGAAGGACTGCTTCTCCGTGGATTTCCGCCTTGCCCTCTGCTTCATAGGGCGCACATTGGGGCATACCCTCAGATGATGCTCGATCACTCTTCTCGGGACCCCAGCCAGCTGCTTGGGTTCCCAGGCGAATACTTCCCTGTTCGCCCTCAAGAAGTCCACCAACTCCTTTTCCCGGTCAGGGGCGAGGTCGGCGCCTATGGTAAAGGTAGCGCCAGAGGCCTCGTCCTCGTCGACCGATATCTGCTTCGTCTTGGCTTGGCCCTGAGTGAACAGCTGCTTCTTCTTGGTTAGCGTAGCCCCCTTGGTTCTGGATATCGCCTTGTTGGTCGGGCAAGCTGCCGCCGTGGCCCGGAAGGCGAGCTTGAGGGCCGCCACGGCCTCCTTGGTGTCTCCAAGCACAGTGAGGATGTCCTTGCTTCCTGGCATCTTCATGAGGTTGTAGGCAGGATGAGTGGCCGCCATGAACTGGGCCAACGCCGGATACCCAAGGATGGCGTTGTACGGCAAGCCGATGCGGGCGATGTCAAAGTCGATCAGCTCCGTGCGGTAGTTGTCGCGTGTGCCGAAAGTCATGGGGAGACGGATCTGCCCCAGGGGGTCGGAGAAGCTGCCGCCGATCCCGAAAAAAGACTTGCTGGGGCGGAGCCACTCGAGTGGTACGTGAAGGAGGCTGAAAGCCTCCACGGAGAGCACGTTGAGGCCGGCGCCAACGTTGATGAGGGTCTTGGTAACGGCTACTCTGCAGATGGTAGGCGTGCAAAGCATCTGAAGTACGCCCGAGCCGACGGTGGTGACTGTGTGATCCCCCGAGTTGAAGATCAGGTCCGCCTTGGGCACCACCCAACCTGGGGGAGCCCCCTGCCGCATGGAGACGGTGCTGATCTGGCGAAAGAACGGCTTGGCGTGACTATCCGAGGGTGGCGTCTGAGAGCCACCGAGGAGAGCCGCGACGACAGGGGGTGCTGGTCCTTTGAAGCGCGCGATGAAGAGGTCACGCGACTCTTGCTAGGAGGCCACGGAAGACTCCGGCAGATGGAGGAGCCAGGCGCGCGGCACGCCAGCCAGGGCCATCGGAAGCCAGTTGGCCATGACCTTACCATCACCCCCGGCCTCCAAGACGGCCTCCTCGTATGCCAGCAAGAAGGCTGCCGGATCCGCCGCACCATCGTAATGGGGCGGCATCTCCGGCTTGTACTTGTGCGTCCATTGCACCCGCCGCAAGGCGGGGGTGAAGGCCCGAAGCCCCACGGCTGTCAGGACCCCGATTCCAAGTCACATCGATCTAGCCGGTAACACCTCATATCACTTTGCGGCCTCACGCACGGTGTTCCCACAGGTGTCGCCTTACCATGGCCCGGGACCGTTTGCGCCTTTTGGCTCACGTATATGATAGTGTCTCTAGCATCCATATGATAGAGAACCCGGGCCGACATGGCTAGTCGTGAACCCAAAGCGGCACTAACCTATGGGGACAGGCATACATGAATCACATCGAGCATGTCGGTCAGCAGCATGTGAATCCGAGCTGTAGCACTGGGCTAACAGGACTCCGGGAACCCGGGCTGTAGCAGGCTAGGCAGGACTCCGGATGTCACCGCGTGACATTTCCCCAAAGGGACAGACACAGGAACGAAGTGAAGCACATGCTGGCCAGTCAAGTGTCCTGAGCAGTAGTGCTGGGCTAGCAGGACTCTGGTGAACCGGGCTGTAGCGGACTACTATGGCTCATGGAAGCACTAGACTACATTTCCCCATAAGAGAGGCTGCCAAGGATAAACAACTAGATTGTCAGATCCCACACATACCAAGCATTTCAATCATACACACAATATGCTCGATATGTGTAAATACAACATGGCATCACAACATAACTCTACAACTCAAGTATTCATTCATTAGGCTCCGAGGAGCGAGATATTACAAACATGGGTCTCATGACCCAACAATCATAGAATACAAATCAAGGCACAAGCGGAAGCTTAACATGTCTGAGTACAGACATTTACAAATGAAAAAGGCTAAGAAGCCTGACTATCTACCAGATCCTGCCGAGGGCACAAGATCGTAGCTGAGGTATCGAGCTAAACGTCGAAGTCCATGCAGAACTACTAGCGAGACTGAAGTCTCTCTACAAAACATAAATTAAACAAACTTGAGTACAAAGGTACTTAGCAAGACTTACATCAGAACTAGCTACATATGCATCGGTATCAACAAGGGGGGGTGGTGGAGTTTAACTGCAGCAAGCTAGCTTTGACTCAGTGGCTAACCTGAACTACGACTGCAAGAAACTCTTTTGAGGTGGCGCACACGAGTCCACATATTCACCATTCAATACACCACTATGGATCCGCTCCCGTCTCCCTACGAGAACACTATCCATAGCACTCACACTTATTTTGCGAGTTTTAGAGTATCCACTTTCACTTGTCTATGAACTGTTATAGGCAACCCAGAAGTCCTTTACCGCGGACACGGCTATTCGAATAGATCGTTTATAACCCTGCAGGGGTGTACTTCGTCACACATGTTTCCACCACTTAGCGTCTGCACACGACATGTGCTCGGCAGACTTCAAGCGAAAACCGACGTGGGTGTAGACCACGACCTGACTAACCACACAAGTCTCTAGTCCAGGTTTATCGCCTATTCAGGTTCCATCCGCAAGGAAATCCGGCCGGGGTGTCCTCAACGGCCCCAAACGATGTGTGCAGGGTTCCCGAGACACCAAACGGGCGACTCGGTACACCGTGCCACTGTGTATCTACCGCATCATAGCTCACCCCTAGGGTCAGCGCTACGCACGGCCGCCAACACATAACCTACAAACACCAGAAACTAGTTGCAACTCCTGGACAGAGGACGAGATGGGTCAGTAAGTCGAGCGGGGTCATATTTCAGGGCCCAATGTGTGGTAGTAGCTGTTTCATGGATCACAAACACAAAACTGAGTTCCCGAGGACGGTTTCAGTGAGACAACCCACCATGTACTCCTACATGGCCTCTCACCGCTACCTTTACCAAATTGTGTTCACACACTTAGCTCACACACCGTAGGACATGTTTACACACCTCCGATTCATCCCCGATGAACCAGACCTGACACGACTCTATGCAATAGCAGGCATGACAAGCAAACATGAATGAGTAGGCACATCAGGGCTCAAACAACTCCTACTCATGCTAGTGGGTTTCATCTATTTACTGTGGCAATGACAGGTCATGCAAAGGAAAGGGGTTCAACTACCGCAGCATGTAACAGTTGAATCGTTGTTGTCCTAATGCAGTAAAAGAGAGTAGGAGAGAAAGAGTGGGTTTGTATCGGAATGAACAAGGGGGTTTTGCTTGCCTGGCACTTCTGAAGATAACATTGAGTCTTCATCAGTGTCAACGATCACAACGTCGGAGCAGCGTCTACCGAGAGGGGACATTTACCGGCAAACAAGGAAGAACACAATCAATGCGATGCAACAATATGATGCATGATCATGACATGGCAATATGCCATTGATTGAGCTAATGCAACTAGCAACAAGTTAAATGGAGTTGGTTTGAACACTAGGTTCAAATTCAAATTCAAACTATGAATTCAAATAGTGCATTATCATGTTTTGGACTAGATAGTGAGGTTAAGTTGTTCAAACATGCATGAAAATAACATATTCAGATTCCTTGGTTTTTTCTGATCATTTTTCATATATAATTTATTTCATTTGGAGTTACGGTTGAATTTCTATGAATTTTAGAAGTTTATACTAACTTCTGGAATTTCCTGTAAAAGAATAAATCCAGAAAATAAGTTACTGTGTCAGCATGATGTCGTGGCGATGTCAGCAGGTCAAAGGCGATGGTCCTGGTCAACCCTGACCTGTGGGTCCCGTCTGTCAGTGGTTAGTTAAGCTAACTAAATTTAGTTAGCATTAAACTAACATTAACCTAGTTTAGTTAGCGGCCTGGGTCCCACAAGTCAGTGAGTCAGGGGAGGTCAAACCCCCTGGTTAGCGGGGTCAAACCCGGGTCAACTAGGTCAACACCTGTCGGCAACTTGACGTCGGCGAGGCGAGACGCGGCGGAGAGCTGCGGGTTTCCTCCTCCGGGGACCAAATGGTCGGCGGAGGGCGTCTACGTGACGTGGGCACTCGTCCGCATCGAGTAATGGCAGCGGCCGGGCCTGAGATGGCCGGAGTCGTCACCGGCGTTGACCTTGGCGGTCGCCGGAGCTCGGGCGAGCTCGGGGTCGACGCTACGGTGGCCGGGGAGGCTTGTGCGAGGCACCTAGGTGCTCTACGCAGCGCGGGGAGGGAGCTAAGCACGACGGCCGGGCCGCTAGGTGGCCGGAGGCACGGCGGCGGCGGTCACAAGCGGCGGCGGGTTTCGGTCATCGGCGAAACGGCGACTAGAGCTAGCAAACGTCGCAGAGACAAGGGGGCCACAGTGTAGAAGCTCACGGGGATCGTGTAGGGCTGATCAGCGAGCTCGGGGAGGGGCCGGAGCAAGCGGGGCGGCGATGGCGATTTCGGCGGACCGAGGTTGAAAAAGACGGCGTGGCCGGCGTTCAAGGGCGTCCGGCGGGGCGTGGCTCGGTGAGGAGGTCGAGGACGAAGTGGCGGAGCTTCTGGGCGCATCGGTGAGGCGTGGGGTGGCCGGTGGCCGCGGCAGCAGCGAGCGGTGGCGACGGCTACGCTCCGGCGTTCTCGGGTCCGAGGGGGGAGCGAGGCAGAGAGCGGGGTGGGGGCAAGTGAGAGGTCGGGCGGATCCATACGGCAACGGGGTGGTCATCCGCGGCGTCGCGCTGGCCAGCGAGGGCCAGGCAGGCAGCTGCGTGCCAGCCCGCGCGGGCGCCGTGCTCGGGCTCGCCTCTGCCAGTAGGCAGAGGTTGAAGACAGGTATGCCCCTGGTGGGCTGGGCCGGTTAGCTGGGCCGCCGGGTAAGGAGGCCCAAGTGGGTGAGGCAGGTGAGTTCTTCTCTCTCTCTCTTTCCTATTTTCTGTTTTCTATTTTTTTGCAGTATGTTTTGACTTAGTTTAAATACTAAAACACTTTATAAAATTCTGCAAACTTTTATGGGCACTATCTGATTTAGACCAGAGGCCCTCACCAAGTTTCAGAATATTTGGAGCTACCAAATATTTTATAGGAATTAGTAGCTCCAATTCAAATAAGTATTGACTTAATTCAAAGGCCCAAATAAATATTTCTGTGATTCCAAAAATATTGGTTTGAATTTTACCTCTTGCCAATATTTCCAGAAATGAACAGGAACATTTTCTTGGGTTTATTTGAAGCAATTTTTAATGTTGATCATTTTTAGAAAATATTTCTGAGGCTTTCCACTTTCCCCAATTCAACTTTCATAAATATATACATGATGCATGAATGCTTGTGCAACTAGTTACAACCAATTCTATGGCTCTGACAACTCACCCCCACTAAACAGGAATCTCGTCCTGAGATTCAACACGCGAGGTAAGTTGACAGAGGGGACACAAAGCTAACACGATCTTTACGATCCAACTGTCCTTCTCAAAGATGTCGATTCATTGCTTCAATTTGATCTTGACGTCTTTGCTTTCGAGATCTCCATCCAGCACGATGATGTCAGAAAGAAACTCTACAGGAATCGATCTCCTCGAAGATCGAGTACTCAGGATCAACTCAGGGAGTGAGACGTTGAAACATCTCTTGAGCTGAGAGACAAAACACACATCAGGGGTGATGGAAAGAAGTGGATGACAAGGGTTCAAATTGGTAGACAAAAATTCCACACCTAAGAGGGTGGTGAACGGTGTCAACGTAGCGAGGATTTAGGTTGCCAAGATGCCACAATGAGACACCTTAAGGAAGGTGACTCGCAGAAATATTCCCTTAAGTGGCAAAAAGAATTACTTTTGATCCATAGATCATTGAGACTCTCTATACCAACCTAAGGCAATTCACAAACGATCCTTTGACAGAGTTCGAGAGAACGACATACTCGGGCTAGAATGGATGATATGGACTACCTTGTTGAAGAAAACGCGATGGATGATTTGCTTATCATCGAAAATGGATGGAACCCATGGTAGGACCACTTTGAAGATGATCCTGCTCAGTAATTACTGAGAAGGGTAGTCCGTAGTAGGATGACACAATGGCGGTGCAAGCTGGGAACAAAATGCAAAATGTTGGGAATGATTTTAGTAACTGGGGAGAACCCCAACACTAGAGAGAGATTCCACTGTTTGAAAGGTTATGGCATAATCGAAGAAACCGGGAACGGACCCCAGCTAATGCCGACGATAAATCCTAGTGCTTGCGCATGCTCTCAAGAACTTGAGCATTTCCGTATTCATCAGGGTTTTACCAATATCCGTGTCAAGGATCCTGGCAACACAACATGCTACCATGATGAATAACGGTGGACGATGCAGATGTAAAGGGAGATAACACCTTCTCAGATTTCACCTTAGCGAGGCCGAGGGATCAAAATCTGGATGATCGACCGAGAGACATTTAGCACTCTGCTTCTAATGTTCTCCTTGATGTGCTAGCATAACCCATTTATTGATATGGTTTGGTATCTAGGACATCAAGTAAAAGGTCAGACTTCGGGAACTCAAAAATCCATAAGGAACTACTATTGGAATAAATTCTACGTAATCCTTATGGGGAGGTGGCCAACTTACTCAATCAAGATACTACAATAATAGGTCTTCTAGCTCGGTGTGTTGGCCACGACATCCACTTACCGGGTTAGAGAGAGACCAATATTATAGCTCTTGGGAAAACGTCCCAACCATCACATCTGCCTGAGATTCAGATCTGGTTGGTGTCAGGATATTCCAGACTCATCGAGTCAAGAAACAAAATGAAAGTCTGCAACACAAATCGACGAGATGACATTGCGAGATTCTCAGGAAATGGACTATGGTAGTAAGCTCTAAAACATGAGCTGGTTCTGCTAAACACACATGAACACGCTATCCTAGACGGCCACCTGGTAGTCTTACAACGGAACACTACCGAGTTCAGGAGGGAACCATCAACGAGGATATTGAAGTCCTTGCGTAAGTCTAGCTCCTAAGAAGAAACTTCTTCTCCTTGAACAAACCAATCAGTGGCTTGGTGTGCTAGGAACACATATGGAGTGGAGGTAATTAATCTACCAAACCATAGAATACTTCGCACATATGCATGACTGATTTGGGATGATTCCAAGGGAAACAAAACAAACCTTTCTCAAATTCATGGCGGCAACTTACACCTAGTGCACGTGAACTTGGAGAAAGTCACTTCTTTCATCCAAGCATAAGCTTCATGAACGGAACATGAAGGCATTGTTACAAAGTTTTCAACACACTAGATGTTGATGTCAACATGAATCACGGGGGAGACAAACATGCTGCTAAATGGGCTTACAGCAACTCATCGGGATTTCCATATCACTGGAACTTCCAGCATCATGTGAACACGGTGATAGCATTGGTCAGACCAAAGGATGTAATGGTGTATGCTCGAGGAATCAACCACGAGTAAGACAACATTACGAATATCGCTGGTTCTAACTTGATTTGATGATAGCCCATACTCAAATCAAAGATTGGATAAGATGATAGGTCCATTAAACTGATCACGATGGTCAACCTGGATGACAATACCATCTTTCTTCAACACACACACACACAAGATATCCCTTAACATGAATTAAGTCAGACAAGCTTTTATCTTCCAACTCTCCAAGTTGTTGTTTAGCTTAACCAACTAGCTCGGGGGTATCCAACACAGATACTTGGAGAAAGGGTGGTTTATAGAAAAGCCAAAGCCAACATGATCACGAACTCAACATAGCGATCAGGGAACAACCTAGTAATACTTCCGAGAAGATATTCGGAAAATCGACGAACCACCGATATGTTATTAAGCTCGAGAACAATCTTGCTTTCAGGGATGATAGCCCATACTCAAATCAAAGATTGGATAAGATGATAGGTCCATTAACTGATCACGATGGTCAACTGATGACAATACCATCTTTCTTCAACACACACACACACAAAAGATATCCCTTAACATGAATTAAGTCAGACAAGCTTTTATCTTCCAACTCTCCAAGTTGTTGTTTAGCTTAACCAACTAGCTCGGGGGTATCCAACACAGATACTTGGAGAAAGGGTGGTTTATAGAAAAGCCAAAGCCAACATGATCACGAACTCAACATAGCGATCAGGGAACAACCTAGTAATACTTCCGAGAAGATATTCGGAAAATCACGAACCACCGATATGTTATTAAGCTCGAGAACAATCTTGCTTTTCAGGGCAAGACGATATGATCAAGGAGCGAGGGATTGTCACAATCCTAACTCATTGGTCAATGAGTGCACCCGGAGATATGGACTAGGTAGCACGATCAATCTTAGAATGGTAGCTCAAAAACCAACACGCTAGGAATAAGAATATTGTCCAATTACTACAAAGCAACGGGTTGTTTGGAGTATTGATTCCACACATCACAATTCACTTGTCGGCATTCCAGTTACATCAACACGGAACCGAGGAATGAATAATGATGGCGAGAAGTATCACTGTATTAAGAGTTCATAGGAGGTTGTGCAATTCCTATGATATACCTGACATAAAGAGGGCAATACTTAAGGGTTGAACAGAATCAAAAGCTGGATTGGCACTTTTATCTGCGGAATACAACTGCTTTGACCCAATCCTGGATATGGATGAGGTACTGGAGTTTGTTTCTCCTAGTCATTCTGGAATGGAATGGCTTGACGGATCACATGAATAATAGGCATCGATAACACCAATGCACAACTACTCTTGACCAACAATTGATAGAAGATGGTCGGAATACAAATGAAGAGGGACAACTCAAGGGAACATATATCTTTCTGAGTTGTGGATACATAGGTTAGTATGTCGAACGAGTTCAACATATTTCTTCCGGATAACCGATGCAGGAAGGTAGGGTTGGCAGAGTCACAACATAGAATGGAGAAGTCATCAGGAGCACTCTGTCGTGACCTTTTGGTTCAAAAGAACTCCTGCCAAGAATGGTCCATGATAATTGGAAGAAGGATGTACCACGAACCTCGAGGACTATCGCAAAGGTTACTAATATCCTAAAGGAACTAGAAACACTATCAACATGAGATAAGTAGGGTGAATCTCGGGTTCAAGAACCCATGAATAGAATACCTACCACTACATGGCATCACGGGATGCTTTCGAGAATGGTGGCCAGAATCATCACACCGGAACACAAAACATGGCTATATTACTAGGTGACTCCCTAAAACACCTAGGGTCATAATGATAGCTTCAACATATATGTCGAGACAACAGAGTACCTCAACTCACCGATTAGTGTGATTAATCTGGCCCAAATGGGCATCAGGAACAGGAGGAAGGGGTTTGCAAATGCATCAGACTACTTGGAAACCTGGAATGACTCGGACAGCATAACGGCTGTAAATGCTCAAAAAGATTTGAGACATCCTGCAAAATGGTGGCATAACCACTCAACATCACAATACCAAGGTTCCGAGACCAATTATGAACACACGGAAGTACTGGCAACTGAACTGCGGCATGAATCCATCAATCCTATAAGTCAACGGGTTAGTAACACGTCATCCTGATAGATAGATGAGAAGGCCTAGTTTCTTAACCCCGTGGAAAAGAAGAGGTTGACTCAGATCAGAAGGGCATAAGGTAAAGGAGTAAAAAGAGCCTTATGTTCCCTTCCACAATCAATTCCCTTACATAACTAAAGCATTTCTAGACTTGACTTCGACCGGTTTGGCTTGGTAATCCTACAGGCAGTCAGGCTCTAATACCAAAACTGTCAGGACCCCGATTCCAAGTCACATCGATCTAGCCGGTAACACCTCATATCACTTTGCGGCCTCACGCACGGTGTTCCCACGGGTGTCGCCTTACCATGGCCCGGGACCGTTTGCGCCTTTTGGCTCACGTATATGATAGTGTCGCTAGCATCCATATGACAGAGAACCCGGGCCGACATGGCTAGTCGTGAACCCAAAGCGGCACTAACCTATGGGGACAGGCATACATGAATCACATCGAGCATGTCGGTCAGCAGCATGTGAATCCGGGCTGTAGCACTGGGCTAACAGGACTCCGGGAACCCGGGCTGTAGCAGGCTAGGCAGGACTCCGGATGTCACCGCGTGACATTTCCCCGAAGGGACAGACACAGGAACGAAGTGAAGCACATGCTGGCCAGTCAAGTGTCCTGAGCAGTAGTGCTGGGCTAGCAGGACTCTAGTGAACCGGGCTGTAGCGGACTACTATGGCTCATGGAAGCACTAGACTACATTTCCCCATAAGAGAGGCTGCCAAGGATAAACAACTAGATTGTCGGATCCCACACATACCAAGCATTTCAATCATACACACAATATGCTCGATATGTGTAAATACAACATGGCATCACAACATAACTCTACAACTCAAGTATTCATTCATTAGGCTCCGAGGAGCAATATATTACAAACATGGGTCTCATGACCCAACAATCATAGAATACAAATCAAGGCACAAGCGGAAGCTTAACATGTCTGAGTACAGACATTTACAAATGAAAAAGGCTAAGAGGCCTGACTATCTACCAGATCCTGCCGAGGGCACAAGATCGTAGCTGAGGTATCAATCTAAATGTCGAAGTCCACGCGGAACTACTAGCGAGACTGAAGTCTCTCTACAAAACATAAATTAAACAAACGTGAGTACAAAGGTACTCAGCAAGACTTACATCAGAACTAGCTACATATGCATCGGTATCAACAAGGGGGGTGGTGGAGTTTAACTGCAGCAAGCCAGCTTTGACTCAGTGGCTAACCTGAACTACGACTGCAAGCAACTCTTTTGAGCTGGCGCACACGAGTCCACATATTCACCATTCAATACACCACTATGGATCCGCTCCCGTCTCCCTACGAGAACGCCATCCATAGCACTCACACTTATTTTGCGAGTTTTAGAGTATCCACTTTCACTTGTCTATGAACTGTTATAGGCAACCCAGAAGTCCTTTACCGTAGACACGGCTATTCAAATAGATCATTTATAACCCTGCAGGGGTGTACTTCGTCACACATGTTTCCACCACTTAGCGTCTGCACACGACATGTGCTCGGCAGACTTCAAGCGAAAACCAACATGGGTGTAGACCATGACCTGACTAACCACACAAGTCTCTAGTCCAAGTTTATCGCCTATTCAGGTTCCATCCGCAAGGAAATCCGGCCGGGGTGTCCTCAACGGCCCCAAACGATGTGTGCAGGGTTCCCGAGACACCAAAGGGGAGACTCGGTACACCGTGCCACTGTGTATCTACCGCATCATAGCCCACCCCTAGGGTCAGCGCTACGCACGGCCGCCAACACATAACCTACAAACACCAGAAACTAGTTGCAACTCCTGGACAGAGGACGAGATGGGTCAGTAAGTCGAGTGGGGTCATATTTTAGGGCCCAATGTGTGGTAGTAGCTGTTTCATGGATCACAAACACATAACTCAGTTCCTGAGGACGGTTTCAGTGAGACAACCCACCATGTACTCCTACATGGCCTCTCACCGCTACCTTTACCAAATCGTGTTCACACACTTAGCTCACACACCGTAGGACATGTTTACACACCTCCGATTCATCCCCGATGAACCAGATCTGACATGACTCTATGCAATAGCAGGCATGACAAGCAAACATGAATGAGTAGGCACATCAGGGCTCAAACAACTCCTACTCATGCTAGTGGGTTTCATCTATTTATTGTGGCAATGACAGGTCATGCAAAGGAAAGGGGTTCAACTACCACAGCATGTAACAGTTGAATCGTTGTTGTCCTAATGCAGTAAAAGAGAGCAGGAGCAAAAGAGTGGGTTTGTATCAGAATGAACAAGGGGGTTTTGCTTGCCTGGCACTTCTGAAGATAACATTGAGTCTTCATCAGTGTCAACGATCACAGCGTCGGAGCAGCGTCTACGGAGAGGGGACATTTACCGGCAAACAAGGAAGAACACAATCAATGCGATGCAAAAATATGATGCATGATCATGACATGGAAATATGCCGTTGATTGAGCTAATGCAACTAGCAACAAGTTAAATGGAGTTGGTTTGAACACTAGGTTCAAATTCAAATTCAAACTATGAATTCAAATAGTGCATTATCATGTTTTGGACTAGACAGTGAGGTTTAGTTGTTCAAACATGCATGAAAATGCCATATTCAGATTCCTTGGATTTTTCTGATCATTTTTCATATATAATTTATTTCATTTGGAGTTACGGTTGAATTTCTATGAATTTTAGAAGTTTATACTAATTTTTGGAATTTCCTGTAAAAGAATAAATCCAGAAAATAATTTACTGCGTCAGCATGATGTCGTGGCGACGTCAGCAGGTCAAAGGCGACGGTCCTGGTCAACCCTGACCTGTGGGTCCCGTCTGTCAGTGGTTAGTTAAGCTAACTAAATTTAGTTAGCATTAAACTAACATTAACCGAGTTTAGTTAGCGGCCTGGGTCCCACAAGTCAGTGAGTCAGGGGAGGTCAAACCCCCTGGTTAGCGGGGTCAAACCCGGGTCAACTAGGTCAACACCTGCCGGCGACTTGACGCCGGCGAGGCGAGACACGGCGGAGAGCTGCGGGTTTCCTCCTCCGGGGACCAAATGGCCGGCGGAGGGCGTCTACATGACGCGGGCACTCATCCGCGTCGAGTAATGGCAGCGGCTGGGCCTGAGATGGCCAGAGTCGCCACCGGCGTTGACCTTGGCGGTCGCCAGAGCTCGGGCGAGCTCGGGGTCGACGCTACGGTGGCCGGGGAGGCTCGTGCGAGGCACCTACCTGCTCTACGCAGCGCGGGGAGGGAGCTAAGCACGACGGCCGGGCCGCTAGGTGGCCGGAGGCACGGCGGCGGCGGGTTTCGGTCATCGGCGAAACGGCGACTAGAGCTAGCAAACATCGCGGAGACAAGGGGGACACGGTGCAGAAGCTCACGGGGATCATGTAGGGCTGGTCGGCGAGCTCGGGGAGGGGCCGGAGCAAGCGGGGTGGCGTTGGAGATTTCGGCGGACCGAGGTTGAAGAAGACGGCGTGGCTGGTGTTCGAGGGCGTCCGGCGGGGCATGGCTCGGTGAGGAGGTCGAGGACGAAGTGGCGGAGCTTCTGGGCGCATCGGGGTGGCGTGGGGTGGCTGGTGGCCGCGACAGCAGCGAGCGGTGGCGATGGCTGCGCTCCGGCGTTCTCGGGTCCGAGGGGGGAGCGAGGCAGAGAGCGGGGTGGGGGCAAGTGAGAGGTCGGGCGGATTTGTACGGCAACGGGGTGGTCATCCGCGGCGTCGCGTTGGCCAGCGAGGAGCAGGCAGGCAGCTGCGTGCCAGCCCGCGCGGGCGCCGTGCTCAACCTCGCCTCTGCCAGTAGGCAGAGGTTGAAGACAGGTATGCCCCTGGTGGGCTGGGCCGGTTAGCTAGGCCGCCGGGTAAGGAGGCCCAAGTGGGTGAGGCAGGTGAGTTCTTCTCTCACTCTCTTTCCTATTTTCTGTTTTCTATTTTTTTGCAGTATGTTTTGACTTAGTTTAAATATTAAAACACTTTATAAAATTCTGCAAACTTTTATGGGCACTATCTGATTTAAACCAGAGAGCCCTCACCAAGTTTCAGAATATTTGGAGCTACCAAATATTTTATAGGAATTAGTAGCTCCAATTCAAATAAGTATTGACTTAATTCAAAGGCCCAAATAAATATTTCTGTGATTCCAAAAATATTGGTTTGAATTTTACCTCTTGCCAATATTTCCAGAAATGAACAGGAACATTTTCTTGGGTTTATTTGAAGCTATTTTTAATGTTGATCATTTTTAGAAAAGATTTCTGAGGCTTTCCACTTTCCCCAATTCAACTTTCATAAATATATACATGATGCATGAATGCTTGTGCAACTAGTTAAAACTAATTCTAGGGCTGTGACAACGGTGCTGCGAAGGGCGCCCGTCGATCTAGTTGGAGAAGAGCCGGTGTTGCTGGTGGGTGATGGAGAACGACGGGGAGGTTCGTCGCTAGGGGCGGTCTGAGCGATATGGGTGGCGAGAGCGGCCCAGCGCTCGACGCGGGCCCGGCGAGCGTCAGCCATGAACTTGGCGGGGTGGCAAAGCACGGGTCGACGAAGAGGAAAGCTTCGGCGCACCCCTACCTAGCATGACAAATGTAGGATTTTGGGTCCCAGCAAAATCCTCGAGGTTCAAACACTGGGGTGTGCACGAAGATCTTTCCCCCCTCCCTAGCTCGCACACTCTACAATTTCACGGCCTAGCTCGACAAACCCAAAGAACATGAGATACAAGATTTATACTGGTTCGGGCCACCGTGGTGGTGTAATACCCTACTCCAGTGTGGTGTGGTGGATTGCCTCTCGGGCTGAGGATGAACAGTTACAAGGGAAGAACAACCTCGCGAGGAGAGGTGTTCTTGTGCTTGGTGTGCTTGTGTGGTTGCTGTCGGTGTCAAAACCGGCAGATCTCGGGTAGGGGGTCCCGAACTATGCGTCTAAGGCGGATGATAACAGGAAGCAGGGGACATGATGTTTACCCAGGTTCGGGCCCTCTTGATGGAGGTAATACCCTACGTCCTGCTTGATTGTTCTTCATGATATGAGTATTACAAGAGTTGATCTACCACGAGATTGTAGAGGCTAAACCCTAGAAGCTAGCCTATGGTATGATTGTCTGTCGACCTATGGACTAAACCCTCCGGTTTATATAGACACCGGAGGGGGCTAGGGTTACACAAGGTCGGTTACAAGGGAGGAGATATACACATCCGTATTGCCTAGCTTGGCTTCCATGCCAAGGAGAGTCCCATCCGGACACGGAACGAAGTCTTCAATCTTGTATCTTCATAGTCCAATAGTCCGACCAAAGGATATAGTCCGGCTGTCTGGAGACCCCCTAATCCAGGACTCCCTCAGTAACCCCTGAACCAGGCTTCAATGACGATGGGTCCTGCGCACAGTATTGTCTTCGGCATTGTAAGGCGGGTTCTTCTCCAAATACTCCCTGGAAGATTTTTGAACACAAGGATAGTGTCCGGCTCTGCAAAAAAAGTTCCACACCCCACCGTAGAGAGAATAATATTTCCACAAATCTAATCTGCTGACACGTTTAGCAACATCACGTCACAGCCCGGTCCTTATCTGAATCGTTTTTCTCAACCAGCGTTGCGCATATTGCGAGGCGGTTTTTCTGTCACGTCTTGTCAAAGCAGAGATCATGTCCCCCTTATTACAGGATTCTCATCAATACGAACGTGGGTAACCCAATCGTGCCTGTTGGTATGACTCCTAGATCTTAGGCAAGTCCAAAACGGCCACGAGGAGGACGCTTGATATTCACCCTCTTTATAAAGAGGACGAGGCTTTTTCTTTTTTTCCCTCTCGTGCTCAATCGAATCCTTCCCCTGCCTCGAGTTCTAACACCCGAAGCTCAGGTCAGGCGCTTCGGACCTTCAACTGTGTACGGATCCAACCTTCAAGGTCGGTGGATGCCTTCCTCTATCACAGAGGAGGACATCAAGAAGCTGAGAGAGGCCAGATATCTGACCACCGAAATTTTGCATAGGCTGCCTGCCCGAGGGCAGGTCATCCCTACTCCCGAACCCACCGAGAGTGTCGTGTTCATCTCCCACTTCCTCCGAGGACTAGGCCTCGCTCTGGATCCCTTTGTTGGGGGTCTTATGTTCTATTATGGGCTGGATTTCCATGATCTGGCCCCGGATTCGCTTCTTCACATCTCATCATTTATTGTCGTATGTGAGGCCTTCCTCCGCATTGCCCCTCACTTCGGCCTGTGGCTCAAGACCTTTGATGTGAAGCCGAAGATGATCGAGGGGCGGCACGCAGAGTGCGGAGGTGCCTTAATAAGCAAAATCATTGATGATCCATGGCCAGAGGGTTCCTTCCCAGAGGTGTCCAGATTGTGGCAGCGGGAGTGGTTTTACATCATAGCTCCCCGAAGTGCCAAGTGGGTAGCTGCCCCACCTTTCGCTCGGGCCCCCCATCATAATGATGTCATGGATCAGTAGGGGGCTGAGCTGGGGTCCAGCAAAGGACGTGCCAATATTGCAGAGCCGTATCCGAGATCTCTTTGAGAGAGATTTCAGTCTGGTTATGGCAATGCAAGTTATGCTAGTTCGTCGAGTCCAGCCTTGCAAACATCGGCCCCTCCGTATGTGGGAATTCAACCCGGAAGGATCGTGAGCTATTCAGCATTTCCTCGGCATGACGTTCGAAGAGATGTACAAATCGTTCTTCGGACCCCAAATAGAGTGTCCGGACACCACCGAGGATGTGGGTTTGAGCTGCAACCGCCCTGCTACCCAAGTAAGTAATCCCATGGCCGAACCCGCTGTCCTTTTATTTATCACGGCATCATTCTAAAGAGTCGCTCTTTGACCAAGACTGGATAACAAAGGCGAAGATGATTAGGTGTTCGCCACCCCTTCCTGAGGGCTTGGACAATCCGGTACTGGACAAGGTGCTTGAGCCGGCGCCTTATCTAGTGCCCTCAAAGGAAGATGAAGGGGGGAATAAAGATTGCGAAAGCGGGCCTCACTCGCTACTCATTCCAACCAGGGGAATGAGCGACTCCACGAGGGAGGATAACCAGGGGGAAGAATCTGACATTCTCTCTCCCTGGGAAGGAAGAGGACTACCTCTGAAGATCCGGAAACTAAGGTTTCCAGACGGGAGAAAAATCTTCGCCAGAGGGTCCTGCCTCGGAGGGTATTCTTGCCACACAATGTCCGCGCGGGGATCAGCCCTCTACCGAGCTGTAAGTAATCAAAAGGTACTTAATAGTGAAAATATCCTACCTTACTTCCAAAGACAATAATCGATGCTTATAAATTGTAGTCCGGATCATAGCCCTTCTCGACAGAGTTCGTCTCTTCCGAAGATGATGGAGAGTGAAACGCCTCCCCCTGACACCCCGCCTCATGAGGCGGGCAACCCTGAAGTGTCGTCGCGGAGGGTATCTCCGGATCCACCAAGGCTAGAGGATAACCCTTTGGCTACCTGGAATCCCCAGTATCCGGCTCCTAAGGAGAGCAACAGCAAGAGTCCGGAACCGTACATTGTGCGGTTGGACGCACCGAAGGATCTTCTGGGGCAAGCGACCGTCTCGAAAGCGCATCGTACGCTGATGGGTACGGTAATTGAAAGGATTTCATCCGCTGAAAGCGGATTGCACGAAGCCTTTATGAGTCTGCTGAAAGGCTTTGAGGTACGTGAAATAGTGTATGTTTTTTATAGTACCGCACACGTTAGGTATGCCCTATGCGGATAGTAGCCCTGAGACTCTGGTTGTCGTCGAGAATGGCGGCAACCTGAGGATCATATTCCCAGGTAATAACCCGACTGTGATTATGTGCAGGTGGCTGAGGCTCCGGTGCCTAGCCGAACTGATGGGTTTACCGAACTAAAGTGGCAACTTGATGCGGCCGATGCCGATATTGTGCTTGTCAACCAACGGCTTGACGAGGCACAGGGTAAGTGATTTCCCTGGTGATCGTCACATAATAAGAGGAGCATGATGCCAGTGTCTTTAATATGTTGTGACTGCAGATGGAGCTGCCACCGTGAAGACCCTTCGGGCAGAGCTTGCCCGAGCCAAGGAACAAGCAAGGAGTAGCAATGCGGCCGCTCTAAAGGCGGCCGAAGAGTTGAGGGCCGAACAGGCCGCGCATTGCGAGAGCAAGGAAAGAATGGCCAAAATGGTTGTAGAGTTAAAAGATGCCGCTGACCGTTACCAGCTTCTTGAAGAAGAAAGCCGAGCGAGGGCGACAGACCTGGAGAAGGCCCTGGTAGCTGCCAAGGAAGCCCGCTCCAAAATTAGAGCGACAAAGGAGGAGCTGCATCAAGCTGCGGATATTGTGTCTGGGAAGCCCTTCTTGCTGCGGACTAAATTCGGAGATCCGAAGTATGCTCCTCTTGACTGACTATGGAGTTCTGCGGACGCCTACGTTGATTTGGCTGCAAGTGCTGCTGATGCGGCCGAGTACTTCAAGGATCAGAAAGATCACGAAGTGGAAAAGCAGTTCTGGTCACAGTTTCATGCTCCCGTCCATCCGTTGCTATTGAATGATTGAATGGCTGAGTGGGCCGAGCTCCATAGGTTGTCTGGACTTGCCATGAGGTCCGTTGTGGATCATCTGTGGCCGGGAGGGCCAAGGCCGAATAGCTATTTTAGTTTAGTGCAACAATTCCTTGGTGTTGTGTCGCGCATCGATGCTATGAAGAGATCGGCGTGCATAGAGGGTGCGTGGATGGCCTTTGCCCGTGTCAAGACATACTGGGCGGAGATGGAGGCCACCACTATTGCGACACAGGATTCGTCCATAGGCCGAGTGGCTGCCAAGCACTACTTTGAAGAAGTTCTTAAAGGCACTTGTTCGATAGAGGCTCAGCGCTCGAAGAATATTATGTTCTAGTGACATGTACTTCCATTGTAAAAACAATGTTTTATTGAGTTATCAAGGCTGTATTTATACTTTTGCCTGAAAGTACTATGATGCCTCATGTGCGGCCGTTTATGTATATATGTATATAACCTGAAAGTTTGCAGTCGTCGGCTTCCGCCCCCACGCATATAATGCGCGGTGTTCGCAGAAAATGTGTATCCACACTTGATCCAATGTCTTGGTCCATTAAGGAGGTGGTAGCACAGCGAACGAGGCAATCAGACTATATTGCTTTAACACTTTCACTTAGCCATAGGAGTTTGACGGTGGGGCTACTATATAGCCCCAGGTACTTCTGCGCTCGTCCGAATACGGGGCGCGTACGTACATGACCGGGAAACGGCCCTTCGTTAATGCCGAGGAATCCCGAAGATTCCGCTGAGTCATCGAGTGGTTGACCAGTCTCTCGCTATATCATGACAGTCAGTTTTCGGCTTTCTCTACTGAGGTGCTCATCCGGATGAACCAGGGCACAATCGAAGTAGTTCTCCCAGTGCTACCTTAGCCGATATAATGGAACGTAAGGTACCAAAACGTGGGAGCCAGTCAAACCCAACATTTGACCAAAGACATGATTCGGAGCTGATGCATATAGGGCCAAACTCATGACGCTGAACACTCCCTAAGGTGTTCGGTCTTTATAACATATACCGGGCTAAACAATGCCCTTAATAATAAACCCCATGTGTCCAGGTACGTGCAATATCCTAACGTGGCCACATGCCAATAACGTCAACATCCTTCTCGGTTGTGTGGAGTATCCGGAGGATGTGAGCAACAAGAGATAGTAAAAAAGGTTTACGCAGGGTCTTAATCTAAAAAGAAACCTTTGGGCGGGTCCCTACTGCATGTCTGCGCCTGTGTCTCCATTGTGCCGTGTCCTGGACGGGTGTAGCACGATTGTCATCTGTAAAAGGAAAGAACTTAGGTGAAAGTTGCCATGCCAAAAAGAAGAATTGGTTATTATCAATGAACTATAAAAATTCAAAAGAAGTCAAGTTGAGCCGGGTTGGCCCTGATTACACGCGGGAAGCCCCTGGTATCGTCTATGAGGGTTTGATCATCAATCCAATCTCATGTATATGTGGTGGAGCGCCGGACTCGTCTAACCGTGTCCGTGGCCTTGACGGCCTGTCATTTTTTCTGGTTGGTGAGGCCGTCTAGTTCGCGGTTGTTAAAGCCGCCGCATCCTCTTCCGCGCGTAAAAAATGTTCGGTATTTCCGCTAACTATGATGATGCCATGTGGACCGGGCATTTTAAGCTTGAGCAAAGCATAATGCGGTATTGCATTAAAACGAGTGAAAGCCGTTCTTCCGAGTAGTGCTTGATAACCACTTCGGAATGGAGCGACATGGAAAGTTAACCTTTCGCTTCGGAAGTTATCGGGAGAACCGAATACAACCTCTAGCAATAGAGAGCCCGTATAGTGGGCCTCTTGGCCTGGTATTACTCCCTTGAAGGTAGTATTAATGTGGCTTATTTGTGTCGGGTCTATCCCCATTTTGCGGACTGTGTCCTGATATATCAGATTTAGATCACTGCCGCCGTCCATGAGGACTCGTGTGAAATGGTACCCGTTTATTATTGGGTCTAACACCAAGGCCTCAGTCCTTCGTGTCGGATACTTGTCGCGTGATCCCTACGATCAAAAGTGATCGGGCAGGCCAATCAGGGGTTGAACCTAGGGGTGACGGGCTCTATGGCGCATGTGTCTCGGAGTGCATGCCTACTTCTCCTCTTCGTCACATGGATCACGTTTACCGTTTCAACCTCTGGTGGGAACTTCTTCTGTCCTCCGGTGCTTTGCCAGCAAGGTTCATCCTCGTCTTCACTTGGAGTCTCTTCCCCTTTGTGTTCGGTGTTTAGCTTACCGGCCTCCTTGAAGACCCAACATTCTCTGTGGGCGTGATTTGCAGGATTGTCGGGGGTGCTGTGAATCTGACAGAGCTTGTCAAGAATCTTGTTTAGGCCAGATGGTCCTTCTCTGCTTCCTTTGAAAGGCTTTTTCCACTGACCTGGTCGAGAGCCCTTGAATCCGGCGTTTACCGCCGTATTATCTGGGCTACCTTCTTTATTTCGACGCTTGTTTTTGTTGCGTCGTGGTTTTCCATTGCCATCCCTGACTTTGGATGTCCTTGGGTCGCTGGTGCTGCTACAGGCCAACTAGCTGTCTTCGCCCGCGCAAAAGCGGGTCATGAGGCTTGTTAGGGCTGCCATTGTTCTCGGTTTTTCTTGGCCGAGGTGTCTGGTGAGCCATTCGTCTCGGACACCGTGTTTAAAAGCTACTAAGGCTTCGGTGTCCGGACAGTCGATGATTTGGTTCTTCTTGGTGAGGAACCTGTTCCAAAGCTTTTGGGCGGACTCTCCGGACTGTTGGATTATATGACTTAAATCTCTGCATCCGGAGGTCATACATAAGTCCCTTGAAAATTATCCCGAAAAGCATCCTCGAGCTCCTCCCAACTTCCAATTGAGTTTTCGGGGAGGCTTTTCAGCCAGTGCCGTGCTGGCCCTTTAAGCTTGAGGGGCAAGTATTTAATGGCATGGAGATCGTCTCCGTGAGCCATATGAATATGGAGGATAAAGTCCTCGATCCAGACTCCAGGGTCTGTGGTCCCGTCATACGCCTCTATGTTCACTGGTTTGAATCCTTCTGGGAATTCGTGATCCAGCACCTCATCGGTGAAACATAGGGGGTGTGCGGCACCCCTGTATTGGGATATGCCATGGTGTTCGAACGATTTTAGTATTCAGTTTTGATTTTGTGCTGGAGCACGCTTCCTAGATCCATAGATGGATCTGGTCGCGCTGGATTTTTGGCGCAAGTTCTCACGTAGATTATGTGTTGACTTATGTGCGACTTTGTTAGCCGCTCTATTGCGGTCACAAGGTGGTGGATCCGGCCGGTTGGCCGTATCATTTTCCGGCTGTGTGGGGCTCTAAGGCCTCATCGTCGAATTAAGGTAATAGCTTGCGCTTTGGATAGCTATTTGTGTGGTAACTTCCACCATACTTTGTTTCGTTGTCGAGCACTTTGTTCCACCTGCTGTTGAGCATATCTTGTGCGGCCTTAAGCCTTTGCTTATGCTTCTTCAGGCTCTTCGCTGTGGCAATAAGCCTTCTGCGGAGGTTCTCTTGCTCCAAGTGCGTTTCCGGGATGATGTGTGCATCTTCGTCCGGACTGTTTTCCTCCCCAGACGGGGTTTCATAAGGTTTATCCTTGGCGTCGCCGTGTTCGGACGCCGGATCCGCACTATGTTCATCGTTTGCATCTTGATCGTGCTCTGCCACCGGGGCGGTGCAGTCGTCGTTTCTTGTGGAGTCGACTGGACTGTTATTTCCTCTTGCGATGTTATCGCTGTTTTTGCTATGGCGGGACTTAGAGCGGCGCCGCTAACGTCGGCACTTGGGTTGCTTGGAGGGGGCATCCTCCGCTGTCTCTTCGCCATTGCCCTCTTTGGGTGTATCCACCATGTATATGTCATGTGATGAAGTGGTTGTCCAGCGCCCTGTGGGCGCTGGTTCCTGTTCGTCTCCTGCATCTTCGTTCATGCCGTCGATGTCTTCGGAGTCGAAGTTAAGCATGTCGGTTAAGTCGTCGACAGTGGCTACCAAGTGGGTGGTGTGTGGGCAGCAAATTTCTTCGTCGTCCGCATCCCATTCTAGCCGAACATAGTTCGGCCAAGGTTCTCCTGACAGGGAGAGAGACCTTAATGTATTTAGTAGATCGCCGAAAGGCAAGTGCTGAAAGATATCCGTGGAGGTGAAATCCATGATCGGCGCCCAGTCGGGTTCGACGGGCATGGATGTAAGCGGCTCGGAGTCCATGGCTGGAGATGAATCCAGTAGTTCAGCGACACGGCTCTCGTAAGGGTAAAGTCAACATCTGGCTCTAGCGGCCTCCGTGGCGGGGTCTATCCATCCGCTCTCGGATGGCGCGGTTTGCTCTGGATTGATGGTCGGAGTAGATGCATATGCGATCTCCCGAATATTGTCCGACAATAGAGTTATGTCGTGCTCGTCGTGACTGTGCGGCGCACCTGACACGGGCTCGAATCCGTCGAAGATCAAGTCTCCGCGGATGTCGGTAGTGTAGTTCGAGTTTCCGAATCTGACCTGATGGCCAGGGGCATAGCTCTCGATCTGCTCTAGATGGCCAAGCGAATTGGCCCGCAGTGCGGAGTCGCCGAATACAAGGATCTTTATGGGGAGGAAAACCTCACCCTGGACCGCATCGCAACGGTTGATCGAAGGAGCCATCAAGCCTTATGGTGACGACACGGTGGAACTCTCAATGAAAGCACCAATGTCAGTGTCAAAACCGGCGGATCTCGGGTAGGGGGTCCCAAACTGTGCGTCTAAGGAGGATGGTAACAGGAAGTAGGGGACACGATGTTTACCCAGGTTCGGGCCCTCTTGATGGAGGTAATACCCTACGTCCTGCTTGATTGTTCTTGATGATATGAGTATTACAAGAGTTGATCTACCACGAGATCGTAGAGGCTAAACCCTAGAAGCTAGCCTATGGTATGATTGTTTGTCATCCTACGGACTAAACCCTCCGGTTTATATAGACACCAGAGGGGGCTAGGGTTACACACGGTCGGTAACAAGGGAGGAGATATACACATTCGTATTGCCTAGCTTGCCTTCCATGCCAAGGAGAGTCCCATCCGGACACGGGACAAAGTCTTCAATCTTGTATCTTCATAGTCCAACAGTCCAGCCAAAGGATATAGTCCGGCTGTCCGGAGACCCCCTAATCCAGGACTCCTTCAGTTACCTTGGTGGAATGCATCCGGTCCAAGATGAGATCTCTCCCCCTATGGTGGTGGTTAGTCCAATTTATAGAGGCCCTAGTCCTCTTCCCAAATATTGAGTGGGAAGTGATCCCACAACGGCCAAATTCGAAGGGAGACAACTAGTACAAGATATCCTGACAAAAGTAGTCTTCGCCTGCCAAAGGCTCTGGTGGTGACTGATACGTCTCCGTCGTATCTACTTTTCCAAACACTTTTGCCCTTGTTTTGGACTCTAACTTGTATGATTTGAATGGAACTAACCCGGACTGACGCTGTTTTCAGCAGAATTAGCATGGTGTTGTTTTATGTGCAGAAAACAAATATTCTCAGAATGACCTGAAACTCCACGGAACATCTTAGAAAAAATAAAAAAAATCCTCGCCAAAGATGAAGACCAGAGGGCCCACATCCTTCTCATGAGGGTGGGGGCGCCCCCCCTAGGGCGCGCCCCCCTACCTCGTGGGCCCCTTGGAAACCCTCTGACGCCAACTCCAACTCTATATATTTGCTTTCGGAGAGAAAAAATCAGAGAGAAGAAATCATCGCGTTTTACTATACGGAGCCGCTACCAAGCCCTAAAACCTCTCGAGAGGGCTGATCTGGAGTCCGTTCGGGGCTCCGGAGAGGGGAATCCGTCGCCATCGTCATCATCAACCTTCCTCCATCACCAATTTCATGATGCTCACTGCCGTGCGTGAGTAATTCCATCGTAGGCTTGCTGGACGGTGATGGGTTGGATGAGATTTATCATGTAATCGAGTTAATTTTGTTAGGGTTTGATCCCTAGTATCCATTATGTTCTGAGATTGATGTTGCTATGACTTTGCTACGCTTAATGCTTGTCACTAGGGCCCGAGTGCCATGATTTCAGATCTGAACCTATTATGTTTTCATGAATATATGTGAGTTCTTGATCCTATCTTGCAAGTCTATAGTCACCTACTATGTGTTATGATCCGGCAACCCCGAAGTGACAATAATCGGGACCACTCCCGGTGATGACCATAGTTTGAGGAGTTCATGTATTCACTATGTGCTAATGCTTTGTTTCGGTTCTCTATTAAAAGGAGGCCTTAATATCCCTTAGTTTCCAATAGGACCCCGCTGCCACGGGAGGGTAGGACAAAAGATGTCATGCAAGTTCTTTTCCATAAGCACGTATGACTATATACGGAATACATGCCTACATTACATTGATGAATTGGAGCTAGTTCTGTGTCACCCTATGTTATGACTGTTACATGATGAACCGCATCTGGCATAATTATCCATCACTGATCCGGTGCCTACGACTTTTCCATATACTGGTTTACGTTTATTTACTTTCCCGCTACTGTTACAATCACTACAAAATACCAAAAACATTACTTTTGCTGTCTTTACTTTTGTTGCCGCTACCACCACTATCATATTACTTTGCTACTAAACACTTTGCTGCAGATACTAAGTTTCCAGGTGTGGTTGAATTGACAACTCAGCTGCTAATACTTGAGAATATTCTTTGGCTCCCCTTGTGTCGAATCAATAAATTTGGGTTGAATACTCTACCCTCGAAAGCTGTTGTGATCCCCTATACTTGTGGGTTATCAAGACTAATTACTGGCGCCGTTGCCGGGGAACATAGCTCTATTCTTTGAGTCACTTGTCATTTATATCTGCTGGACACTATGAAGAACTTGAGAGATCCAAAAACCAAGATCTATCCCTCAACTACGAGGGGAGGTAAGGAACTGCCATCTAGCTCTGCACTTGATTCACCTTCTGTTATGAGTAAGCTAGCGACACCTACACCTGCTTCTGCTATTCGTTCTGATATGTCGCATGTTATTGATGATGCCACTTCTGCTATGCATGATACTTATGATGAAACTGCTTCTATGCCTGATACTACTGTGCCCCTTACTGAATTTCTTGATGAACAAATTGCTAGGGCTAGAGAAAAAGAAATTATTGAATCTGAATACGATGATGATAGTGATGATGAAAATATGCCTGTTATTCCTGAGGGCTATCTTTTTGATATGGAATCTTCTGCCGCTATTTTAGCTTGCAAAGATAGATATGAGCTTAAGAGGTTATTAATTAAATGGAACAAAGAATCACTTAGAGATAAAATGAGGCCCGACCCTGCTTTTGCTACTTCACCTATATGTTTTCCTGATAAGGATTATGAATTCTCTGTTGATCCTGATATAATTACTTTGGTTGAATCTGATCCGTTTTATGGCTATGAATCTGAAACTGTTGTGGCACATCTTACTAAATTAAATGATATAGCTTCCCTGTTTACTAATGATGAGAGATCGCGTTACTTCTATATACTCAAAATATTTCCGTTCTCATTAAAGGGTGATGCTAAGATATGGTTTAATTCTCTTGATCCTGGTGGTGTGCGTAGTCCCCAGGATATGATTTATTACTTCTCTGCTAAATATTTCCCTGCACATAAGAAACAAGCTGCTTTGAGGGAAATATACAACTTCGTGCAAATTAAAGAAGAGAGTCTCCCACAAGCTTGGGGGAGGCTTCTCAAGTTACTTAATGCTTTGCCTGATCATCCTCTTAAGAAACCTGAAATACTTGATATCTTTTATAATGGACTAATCGATGCTTCCAGAGATTACCTGTATAGTTGTGCTGGTTCTCTTTTCAGGGAAAGAACACCGGATGAAGCTGAAATTCTATTGAATAATATGTTGACAAATAAAAATAATTGGGCACCTCCTGAGCCATCTCTTGCTCCAGTTACTGAGCCTATTCCTAAACCAACTCCGAAGAAGAGAGGTGTTCTATTTCTCAGTCCCGAAGATATGCAAGAGGCAAAGAAATCTATGAAAGAAAAAGCTATTAAAGCTGAAGATGTTAAGAATTTACCTCCTATTGAAGAAATACATGGTCTTAATATACCGCCTGTTGAAGAAACGTATGATCTTAATTATTTATTTACTGAAGAACCTCCTGATCCCGATATCCTGACACAGGTAGTAAAGGTAAATTCTCTCTATAGATTTGATGAAGGTGATATCCCTCACTCTAAGCCTGCTAGGCAACGCTTTGATGAGTTTGATAATTTTATTGTCAAACAAGAAAATTTCAATGCTTATTTTGGTAGACAATTGAAATATGATTCCGATATGCTTAAATACTTGGGTGATTATATGGCTAATATTAAAGGTGAACTTAGACTTATTAGCAAACATGCTTCTATGGTTACCACTCAAGTAGAACAAGTACTTAAGGCTCAAAAATAAGTGCTTGATGAAATGAATAGTAAGAAAAATGATTATGCTGTTAGAGTGGCTACTAGAACTGGTAGAATGACTCAGGAACCTTTGTATCCTGAAGGCCACCCTAAGAGAATCGAGCAAGATTCTCAAAGAAATAATATTGATGTTCCTAGTTCTTCTAAAAAGAAGAAGAAGAAAAATGATAGAACTGTGGAAACTTCTAGTGAACCTATTGCTGAACCACCTGATAATACAAATGATATTTCTATGTCTGATGCTGAAACACAATCTGGTAATGAACATGAACCTAGTAAAATTATTAATGATGATGTTCATGATGATGCTCAACCTAGTAATGATAATGATGTAGAAATTGAACCTGTTGTTGATCTTGATAACCCACAATCAAAGAATCAATGTTATGATAAAAGAGACTTTGTTGCTAGGAAACATGGTAAAGAAAAGGAACTTGGGTTCAGAAACCCATGCCTTTTCCTCCGAAACCATCTAAGAAAAAGGATGATGAGGATTTTGAGCGCTTTGCTGAAATGATTAGGCCTATCTTCTTGCGTATGAGATTAACTAATGTGCTCAAAATAAATCCTTATGCTAAATATATGAAGGATATCATTACTAATAAAAGAAAGATACCGGAAGCTGAGATTTCCACCATGCTTGCTAATTATACTTTTAAGGGTGGAATACCAAAGAAACTTGGAGACCCTGGAGTACCTACTATACCTTGCTCCATTAAAAGAAATTATATTAAAACTGCTTTATGTGATCTTGGAGTCGGTGTTAGTGTTATGCCTCTCTCTTTATATCATAGACTTGACTTGAATAAGCTGACACCTACTAAAATATCTTTGCAAATGGCTGATAAATCAACTGCTATACCTGTCGGTATTTGTGAGGATGTGCCTGTTGTGGTTGCAAACGTTACTATTTTAACGGACTTTGTTATTCTTGATATTCCCGAGGATGATAGTATGTCTATTATTCTTGGAAGACCTTTTCTTAATACTGCAGGGACTGTTATTGATTGCAACAAAGGCAATGTCACTTTTCATGTTAATGGTAATGAGCATACGGTACACTTTCCGAGGAAACAACCCCAAGTTCATAGTATCAACTCTATTGGAAAAATTCCATCGATTATATTTGGAGGATTTGAATTTCCCCTTCCTACTGTCAAGAAGAAATATGATATTCTTATTATTGGGGATGTGCATATCCCCGTTGAGGTAACTTAGTGTTATTCAAAATTTCTCCGGTTTCATGATTATCGGAACGAGTTTGTTAACAAGACTTGATCAACCTTGTTAGTGGATTCTTTTTTATGAGCATGAGATGGATGAAACTAGAAGCACAAACTTCTGTACCCCACTTGTACTTTCTGTTATTTACATTAAATAAAGTAAAAATAGTATTTTCTGTCTGTTTCCTGACTTATCCGTTCAATATAAAAATATCCCGAAAATAAAAGTCCTTGGAAAGACATGCCAATTTAATATGATTTTTTCGGGAATATTTGAGGATTTACTATGTAAAAATTACCGTGGGAGGAGCTGCCACCTGGCCACGATGGTGGTGGGCGCCCCCCGCCCCCTATAGGGCGCGCCCCCTGCCTCGTGGGCCCACGGTGGCCCTCCTCCACTTATCCCAGCACCCATCTTCTTCCTCTATCTTACACAAACCCGAAAAACCAACTCAAGCACGAGTTCCAGCCACTTTTGGTGTGATTTTCGATCTCCTTGCTCAAAGCACCTCTCGCAAAACTGCTTGGGGAAATTGTTCCTTGGTATGTGACTCCTCCATTGGTCCAATTAGTTTTTGTTCTAGTGCTTTATTCTTTGCAAATTTGTGCTGCATAGGTGACCATGTTCTTGAGCTTGCATGTCAAATTTATATGGTTCCAAGTAGTTCTAATGCTTGATATAGGCTCTACGCACTTGTAGGAGTAGTTGCTATCAGTTTTATTGAAGTTGGTTCACTTTTGTTTGAAGTTACTAAATATTTCAGAATTTTTCAGAGAAAAACAATATGCTTAGGAAGATGTTCCAAGGTGGTTCCTCTAAGAAGCAAGGACCCAGGATTGCTATGTGCGATGCTGACAAGGATCCACCAAGAGACGCTCCAGTACGGCCTTGCGAATGGCCGTCGGGAAATTTTATGGACCATGGAGGAATTAAAGAAGAAGTCAAAGCATATGTGCGCAATGCCGGTCTTGAGGATTTTGAGGCTAACAAATGACCCCAGTATCATGATCTCACAAGTTCATTTTTGAGGAGGTTTGAGTATTCATCTTCGCGTAATTCTCCTTCAGTCATGTTTGATCTTTATGACAAATCTTATACCATGGACCTAGAGGATTTCACTTCTGCATGCGAACTTCCATCATGGGGAAGTGTTAGGGATCCCCCTAAATCTGAATTTAGAAACTTTCTTGCTAGTATAACTGTGGGGGAATCTAGAGATATAACGCAGGCTACCATAGGGAGCATTCACTTTCCTGCTATACATTATTTTGCTCTCTTCATCGGTAGATGCATAAATGCTAAGGATGAAGCATGTCACATGTGTGTCCCTGATCTCAGCATTCTTAGGAGTGATGTGTTAGGAGACCAATCTTATCATATGGGAGCCATTGTAGCTCGTAGGTTGCATCATAATAGACATAATGGAGATTTCTTTGGAGGAATTTATGCAACCCGCTTAGCTCATTTTCTTGAGATAGACATTCGTGAGGGTGATATGGAGTTGCCTCCTGCATATTTAGATTATGACTCTATGGCTTCGCACCAGTTTGTTGAGAGGCCTGAATCACCTCTCTTATATCGTTTAATTTTTGATAAACGAAGTGTTTTCCGTATTACTCTCCCTGCTCCTGCCTTCTTTGATTCACAGACAAAAGGAAGATATGTTATTACCAGAGAGGAGGCAAAAGAGTACGAGAGGAGAGCGGAGGCAGCTCGACTCCACGCTGCAGCTCAGCAGGAGATAACCGCTGCACATCAGTATGATCCCAACTATTCCTCCTCATCACAGTATGACCCCAACTATTATTATGGATATCCGCCAGGCCAGCCGTGGCCATAGACCAACTTAGGCCAAAAGCCTAAGCTTGGGGGAGTACGTATTTCTCACTGACATTACATTTATGTTCACACACACTCATTGCTAGATATCGGTGCTCATACTTTTTCACTGTAATACCCATGCTTGTTTATTTTCTTTTTCCTGTTTTCTTCTTGTGTGTTTGTTAAACCTTAAGAAAAACCAAAAAATTAGTAGTAGTTTATTTTTCTGCTGTAGTAGTAATAATTAAAAAGAAAACCCAAAAATATTTCCCATTCTTCTTTTGCTTGTTGGGAGCTTTCCCGTGTAAATAGTTTTATTTCTTTTATTTTATTTGGGGGTCGGTAGGAGAAGACCATAATTAAATTGTTGAAGTGGCTCTTATATGCATTATTGTTGATTTAACCCAGAGCCCATATTGCCTTGTCTTCTCCTGTTTATTGAATGCTCGCAGATTCCAGCTTAGTCCAATGCACGTACACTCTTATTATTATTCACACCGTTCGGTCGTGCAAGTGAAAGGAAATTATGATGATATATGATGGACTGACTGAGATGAGAAAAGCTGGTACGAACTCGACCTCTTTTGTTTTTGTAAATATGATGAGTCCCTCGTTCTTGATTCAGCTTATTATAAATAAACATGTTTGCAATGACAATTAGAGATCATAGTTGCTTGTGCCATGCTTGATTAGCTATGAGTTATAATGGTTTACCTTGTGTGCCAACATGCTATTGAGATGATTATGATGTGGTATGATGGGGTGGTATCCTCCTTTGAATGATTTAAGTGACTTGACTTGGCACATGTTCACGCATGTAGTTGAAACAAAATCAACATAGCCTTCACGATATTTATGTTCATGGTGGATTATATCCTACTCATGCTTGCATCCAATGTTTATTAATTTTAATGCATGTACATGGCTGTTGTCGCTCTCTAGTTGGTCGCTTCCCAGTCTTTTGCTAGCATTCACTTGTACTAAGCGAGAATACTGCTTGTGCATCCAATCCCTTAAACCCCAAAGTTATTCCAGATGAGTCCACCATACCTTCCTATATGTGGTATCTACCTGCCGTTCCAAGTAAATTTGTATGCGCCAAACTCTAAACCTTCAAATAAACATTCTGTTTTGTATGCTCGAGCAGCTCATGTATCAACAAAGGCTGTCCTTATCTTCCGTGTTAGGCGGGTTATTCTCAAGAGGAGTGGACTCCGCTACTCACTCACGAGAAAATGGCTGGTCACCGGGATGCCCAGTCCCATGCTTTATGCAAACTAAATCAAAATTAATTGCAAACAAAACTCCCCCTGGGACCTGATGTATGTTGGAGGCACTCGTTGTTTCGAGCAAGCCATGGATTGATGCTTGTTGGTGGAGGGGGAGTATAAACTTTACCATTCTATTTGGGAACCGCCTATAATGTGTTTAGCATGGAAGATATCACCATCTCTTAGTTGTTACGTTGACAATGAAAGTATACCGCTCAAAATACAATTTATCTCTATTTCAAAACTGAGCTCTGGCACCTCTACAAATCCTCGCTTCCCTCTGCGAAGGGCCTATCCATTTACTTTTATGTTGAGTCATCACCCTCTTATTAAAAAGCACTAGCTGGAGAGCACAGCTGTCATTTGCATTCATCACTGTTAATTTATATTGGGTATGACTATGATTGTATCTCTTTTACCATGAATTACAATGTCTACTCAGTCCTTGATCTTTAAAGGTGCTCTGCATTTATGTTTTGCGGTCTCAGAAAGGTCTAGCGAGATACCATCTTGTTATATCATATTATGATTGTTTTGAGAAAGTGTTGTCATCCGAGATTTATTATTATGGCTTGCTAGTTGATTATGCTATTGATATGAGTAATTGTGAGACCTGAGAATTATTGCAAATGTGGTTAGTTATGATCTATGCTCAAAACATGAATGCTGGCTTGACATAGTTACAACAACAAGAGCAAAAAGAGTTTGTAAAAGTTTTTATTTCTTTCTTTCAGTTTGTCAACTGAATTGCTTGAGGACAAGCAAGATTTTAAGCTTGGGGGAGTTGATACGTCTCCGTCGTATCTACTTTTCCAAACACTTTTGCCCTTGTTTTGGACTCTAACTTGTATGATTTGAATGGAACTAACCTGGACTGACGTTGTTTTCAGCAGAATTACGATGGTGTTGTTTTATGTGCAGAAAACAAATATTCTCGGAATGACTTGAAACTCCATGGAACATCTTAGAAAAAATAATAAAAAATCCTCGCCAAAGATGAAGACTAGGGGGCCACACCCTTCTCACAAGGGTGGGGGCGCCCCCCCCTAGGGCGCGCCCCCCTACCTCATGCCCCCCCTGGAAACCCTCCGACGCCAACTCCAACTCTATATATTTGATTTCGGAGAGAGAAAAATCAGAGAGAAGAAATCATCACGTTTTACGATATGGAGCCGCTGCCAAGCCCTAAAACCTCTCGGGGGGCTGATCTGGAGTCCGTTCGGGGCTCCGGAGAGGGGGATTCGTCGCCGTCGTCATCATCAACCATCCTCCATCACCAATTTCATGATGCTCACCGCCGTGCATGAGTAATTGCATCATAGGCTTGCTGGGCGGTGATGAGTTGGATGAGATTTATCATGTAATCGAGCTAGTTTTGTTAGGGTTTGATCCCTAGTATCCATTATGTTCTGAGATTGATGTTGCTATGACTTTGCTATGCTTAATGCTTGTCACTAGGGCCCGAGTGCCATGATTTCATATCTGAACCTATTATCCTTTCATGAATATATGTGAGTTCTTGATCCTATCTTGCAAGTCTATAGTCACCTACTGTGTGTTATGATCCGGCAACCCCGAAGTGACAATAATCGGGACCACTCCCGGTGATGACCATAGTTTGAGGAGTTCATGTATTCACTATATGTGCTAATGCTTTGTTCCGGTTCTCTATTAAAAGGAGGCCTTAATATCCCTTAGTTTCCAATAGGACCCCGTTGCCACGGGAGGGTAGGACAAAAGATGTCATGCAAGTTCTTTTCCATAAGCACGTATGACTATATACGGAATACATGCATACATTACATTGATGAATTGGAGCTAGTTCTGTGTCACCCTATGTTATGACTGTTACATGATGAACCGCATCCGGCATAATTATCCATCACTGATCCGATGCCTACGAGTTTTCCATATACTGGTTTACGCTTATTTACTTTCCCGCTGCTACTGTTACAATCACTATAAAATACCAAAAACATTACTTTTGTTGTCTTTACTTTTGTTGCCGCTACCACCACTATCACTACAAAATACCAAAAACATTACTTTGCTTTCGTTACTCTTTTGTTACCGTTACCATCACTATCATATTACTTTGCTACTAAACACTCTGCTGCAGATACTAAGTTTCCAAGTGTGGTTGAATTGACAACTCAGCTGCTAATACTTGAGAATATTATTTGGCTCCCCTTGTGTCGAATCAATAAATTTGGGTTGAATACTCTACCCTCGAAAGCTGTTGCGATCCCCTATACTTGTCGGTTATCAGTGACGCTGTCTTGGTCTCCACGGTGACCTCCGTCCTGCCGTCCTGCTGGTCTTGGTCTTGTTGCACCGATATGGAAACCTTTGCCTGATGCCTCGGGACTCCTCGCCTGTGCTTGCCCCTTTAGCACCAAAGAGGAAACGAGGACACTGCGTGTGCTAGCGCCTGCCTGGTTCAGTCGTCATGGCTTGCGTCACAGAAACCTCGCGAGGTGCCCGTCGCCTTGATCTCTCCGCCCCTCGCGAGCTAGCCTGGCGAGGCCGCCCCTGAGGAGGTCTTGCATTGTCCGCCTCACGAGGCTTGGCCCCTCGTGAGGGTCTTGAATGTTTGCTGGTGAAGATGGGTCGTACAGGGCCACTGGTCTTGAATGTTTGCGGACCACAAGAAGGCAAGTCTGGGGACCCCTGTTCCCAGAATGCCGACAATTAAGGATTCCCTCGTCCGTACAGTTGTTGCGAAATACTGAAATTGCGTCGTCGTCGCAGTAGTCTTTTATCTTGTTTTTGACAAGGAGGAATCTAGCCCAGAAGTGATGGACTATTTCCTGAGGCTGCTACCGCACATACATTAGGTCACATATGTCAGGAGGTCCGGCGTTGCTTGGAGAATATTGCTTGTGGTCGGTGGGTGGGCTCAAATTCGCACCTTGACCCACTGTGGAATCTGGAGCTTGAAGAATTTCCGAGGTTACCAGCCCAGGATCCGGAGTGTCCAGGGAATTCTCAGGCTTAACACCCAATTTTGTGTTCGAAGGACAGGGAGTGTCCTCTCGAGGGTAGGTATCCGGTTCTTCGGGTTTGGAAATTCGAACATAGTTGGTTCTCAACGTAGGAGAGGAGTTATTGTCAGCTTGTTCCTCCCCAACCGCTACCTAATGGGTGACCGGCGGAGACTTAATTTCTCTCTGATCGTGTTTAAGCCTGATCCGATCATAGTTAGTTGAGACTCCCAGGGCGGCGATATGATCTAGCAGCTCGTTCAAAGATGATAGATCCGCCAGATCCATCTTGTTGGAATATTCGGGGCTGATACGGAGGGGATTTTCGGTGACTTGGGGGGTTGCCTTTGGCTTAATGGCCGGATGGGCACCCACCGTGAAGTCGCCAAGCCGAAGGGTTTGCCCCGGAATTAGGGCTCCTTCGGAAGTGATATTGTCATTGGTGACAAGGCGAGTCATCGGTCCTTCAGTTCACGCCACAGAGGAACTCTCAATGAAAGCACCAATGTCGGTGTCAAAACCGGCAGATCTCGGGTAGGGGGTCCCGAGCTGTGCGTCTAAGGATTGATGGTAATAGGAGGCAGGGGACACGATGTTTACCCAGGTTCGGGCCCTCTTGATGGAGGTAAAACCCTACTTCCTGCTTGATTGACTTTGATGAGTATAGGGGTTACAAGAGTTGATCTACCACGAGATCGTAATGGCTAAACCCTAGATGTCTAGCCTATATGATTATGATTGCCTCTACAGACTAAACCCTCCAGTTTATATAGACACCGGAGGGGGCTAGGGTTGTATAGAGTTGGTTTATAGAAAAAGGAATCTTCATATCCGCACGCTAAGCTTGCCTTCCATGCCAAGGAGAGTCCCATCCGGACAAGGGAAAAAGCCTTCCATATTGTATCTTCATGGCCCGTCTGTCCGGCCCATGTCACATAGCCCGGACGCGCGAGGACCCAGTAATCCAGGACTCCCTCATCGGGATCGATTGCCGTGACTTGAGGGGTGACCGACTGGCGGGCCACCGCATGCTTCACCCACCGCTGAAGCCACGACCGATCAGATCGCTTGCGGCGGCGTATAGCAGGGACAGTGGATGACACGGGAGCCGACCAATACTGGATCGACGGCTGCCGCAGGAGGACGCCGCAGGCACTCGCACGTAAGTGTGTCGCCCCTCTGATGGGAAGGGCCTCGACATCGAGGGGGGCCTCTTGGAGCCAGGCGGAGTCGTCGGCGATGAAAACAAGCGCGCCGAGACGGATCTTGCGGCCCGAAGCCAAACCACCGCCAGAAACCATGTTGATGAAGAACGGAAAAACTGCAACCTCACCGGAAGTTGCTAAGATGCTGACCCCACGGTGGGTGCCAACTGTCGTGGGAGTAAGTCTAACAGTATGAATAGGGGGTACATAGGAGGAGGCAAGGTCCTAGCTACGACGAGGTTGTGCACGCAAGGTTTAGGAGTTCAGTCCCTTCTCGGTGGAAGTAATAGCCCTACGTCTCGGTGCCCGGAGCCTTGGTCGACTGGATTATGCGTGAGAGTTACAGGGGGGTGAACCCTTATTCCAGAGGGGAGGGATGGCTTATATAGAGAACGCCACCCCTTCACAGGCCTCTGTTACATAGGGGTTAATGTAGATTAAGACGGAGACGTTACTGGTAATGCCTGCTATAATGACTATTATTGACCTTTAAGGCTACGGAGTGAATGACTGACCGTTGCCATCAAGAGGTGGCTTTAGATCTTCTGTACCCCAAGTGATTTCTTCGTAAGGTCGAGTGACTCTATCTTAGTCGAGTGGAATTGGGATATCCGAGTGGTTTATCTGGTCGACTGGATTGCACTCCAAGGTGATTTCAGTCGGTATCTTTGGTTGTACTTTGAATGTCTTGGACTCTGGGGTAGTGTCCTTGGGTAGGGCGTCTAGGTCAGGCCTATGACCCTACCCTAGGTACATGTCATCATCATCGATTACACAGAATTTCCTTCATGCCATCATAGGAGATCCCAAGGTGGAAATCAACTAACCACCTATAAAATTATGCATAATCTTCCTCACGCAAGTCAGTATCCCCTTTGTCCAGATGATAATGTTTTCTCATGCCAAGCTATTGATATGTGCTACTGTTTTGCTACACCATTTAAGTACTGTGCATTCGTATCTTTTCACATTCTGGACAATGAAGATGATTTCACTGGAACTACACAAAATGGTCTGATGTTGAGTGATCTCTATTGCCTCCTCTGTTTGCTGCAATGTGTTAGTGTGAATTGCAAGATGAGCCATCAATCTAGTTGTGGAGTTGCCAACATGCTCAAAGTGCACACAACATTGAGCAGAAAGAAGCATGCCCAGGAAATTAATGCGTGCGTAGGGAGGCCCTTTGCTCAGAGAAGCATCGGTCATTTTTTCTTTATTTCTACACCTTCTCACAACTTTGTCTTGGTTATAGTCTTGTGAATCATTTAGATGCGTAAACATGTTGAGCTTGAGTGCTTGTGAATGTTAGCTAGTATGCATACCGTATCTTGTGTAGCTTAGTTTAGTGTGAATGTTGACTAGTGTGTCAACCTTTACAATCTATGTATATTGTGGGCATGTTATTTGACCCTCATTTTTCCGCGCTGTGACCAGTGTGAGTGTCTGCATGTAGTACTGCATCCTCTAATTTAGTGGATGCTAAGCCGTCCCGTGAAGGAGCTATAACTTTTTTTCAAGTTGAAAAATGTTACCAATAAGGAGCAATAAGCTGGAGGCGTCTCTTTTTCTTTCTTTCAAATGGGCGATAAGCTGGAGAGCTGGAGAGTGTCTAATGGGCTACCTCTAGTGTTAAGGCCATCCAGTACGAAACACGGGCAGCCGACTAGGCCGATACAAAAGCCTATCCATCTTAAAGCCCATTTGTTTTTTTGTGAGGAAAAGCCAATATTTCTTGAAGAGGGGGCGATCCCAAAAAATCCCTCCTTCCTCCTCGTTCCCACTTATACTGCAGCTCGCTGGACTCTCCCGCTTCCGTCCCCCCCCCCCCCCCCCCCCCCCCCCCCCCCCCCCCCCCCCCCCCCCCCCAATTCCCCCTGCTCCCCATCTTCCTCACTCGTATAGAAAACCCTCGTCACCTTCTTCCTCACTCGTATAGAAAATGCATGCTCCTCTAGTCCTCTTCTTCCTCGCTCCTATAGAAAACCCCAGCCCTCCTTCTTCCCCACTCGCACTGCCACTAGGCTCGTCTCTGGATACTCTGCTCAAACCCCTGAGCTCGGCACGACGCTCATAAGTAAAATGGAGTAGGCTGCCCCTAGCGCCAAGAAGATGAGGCTCCCGCCACCGGCGACACCAATTGTAGACCCCGCACCCGGCAGCGCGGGGAGAAGCGGCAGGCCGCCCATCGAATCTGAGGAACCTGTAGAATCCCGGGTGGACCACATCAGTGATCTCCCGGACGCCATCCTTGGGAATATCATCTCGCTTCTCCCCATCAAGGATTCCTCCCGCACCCAAGTCCTCTCAACTCGGTGGTGCCCTCTATGGCACACCACGCCCATTAATCTTGGTTGTCGTTAGCTATCTGTCGTTCATGATTTTGAACTCCTTAGAGCCATCATCTCCTTCCACTAGGACTCCGTTCAATGCCTCTACAACCTGACACGCTACCTGTTGTCCATACCCTACACGGTGGACGCCTGGCTGACATCCCCTGAATTCAAAAAACTACAGCAGTTTGATTTCTACCATTACCACAGAAATTACATACCACGAACTGAACACCAAGAATTTGTGCCCACGCCACCGTTGTCCATCTCATGGTTTTCCTCCTCTCTCCACATCGCCACATTCGCCCGGTGCCATCTACCAGACGATCTGGTACAAATGCTTCGACTCCCACTACTAAAAAGTACTTTCGCTTACAGTGGTTTATCTGTCTGAGGCCTCACTACACAGCATCATCC
Organism: Triticum urartu; assembly: GCF_003073215.2. Lineage (NCBI taxonomy): Eukaryota > Viridiplantae > Streptophyta > Magnoliopsida > Poales > Poaceae > Triticum > Triticum urartu. The sequence goes on from NC_053022.1 coordinate 339,884,722, forward strand.
ACTCTAGTTGCCCTGCCCTAGAGCGTTTGCTGATTGTTTTGGGAATAGAAATCTGTATCAGTTATCTCCAAATAAAGTCACCTCACCTTAAAAGCATTGGAATTTGTTTTGAAGGATAGCAGCTCATCATCGAAAATGCCCCTTCACTTCAAAGGTTGCTCCTTCATTATTGTTATATACCTTCGCAAATAACTATCGTCTTTGCGCCTAAACTGGAGACCTTGGGTGTAATTCATGATCCATTTAATTATCACAAGTTGGTGTTTGGCTCCACACTTATTCAGGTACCGTATATTATCATCTACACATTTGTAATCATAAGCTGCATTTTTCATTTGTGCGCATAAGTTTTATATCATCTTGGAGTACACTTTGGGTACTAATATTATGTTATATGCTCAATGAAGAGTTCATCCATGGATAGCCTATCAATGGTGCTAGATTCTATCAAGATCTTATATATCAGAATGTTTAGTTATGATCTGAACATAATTATTGGCTTGCTGCGATGCTTTCCATGTCTAGACAATTTATATATAAAGGTGATGATTTCATGCACATTGAAAGCCCGTATATATTGTACTAGAATTAACCGTTCAGTTGTCGCTCTTTCGACATACTCTTTTTTTATACCTTAACTGTTTTCAATCTTCATGTCTACTTAGGTACTAACACATGGAGAAAAACACATAACCAATCGGTGGCGTAAGAAGCACTGGGATTTTCTCAGTTCTCATGACATTCGTTTGAGGACAACAATAATGGAAGGATATGCATCCAACCAGGCAAACAGAAGCTTTGTCACATTCTTGTTGTTGAATGCGAGGTTACTATTGTCCATGAGGCTTAAGTTTTTCAACAAGAAATTTCTCACGGACGGATATGTTGAACAGCAAAAAAAGAAGTTTCAGGTGGACAAATGAGCTTCTGAACGTGCCCCGCTTCTATTTACAACAACTTGTGGTCATGTCCCAGTAAATTTTTTGGCACAGGATGTTGATTTTATGGATCAGACCGATCCATTTGTTTGTGACTGCCAAAAACAGTGGTTGGGTTAGATGTTATTGCCATGTTCAATCTGGGTTTTGTCTAGATTTGATGAACAATTAATCATTGGGCTTTTGTACCATTTGTAAGCTTGAGTTAGATGTTGTTACCCTTGTACTCCCCCTCTGCCTGCCTGTGGCGACCCGACCCGAATGGATCAAGTCTACTGTGCTCGGGTGTCATCCCTGGATCAGTAATGCTGACACCACACAGTACATCGAAGGATTTATAGCAGAGTGGCAATCACACACTTATTACATCGTTGTCTCAAAGAGAACTTATTACAATAAGAATGGCTTAAGGCCATCTAATGTCGATAACAGCGGAAGACTCGGAAGATAAATGGGTCCATCAACTCCAACGGCATCACTGAGTATAGAACCACGACCTAAAAGCACCTTACTCGTCATCTGAAAAGTCTGCAACATGAGAAGTTGCAGCCCGAAAACGGGTCAGCACATGGAATATGCTGGCAAGGTAACACATAGAGAGTAATGGAATGAAACGGCTATACTACATGCATATATGGCTGGTGGAAAGCTCTATGGTTACTGTTTTGCGTAAAGCCAGTTTTTCCCTACTGCAAAGGAATAAATTTATTTAACTACCATGGTGGTTGTGAAACATCGAGAATGGTTGACAGCATTCCGATCCCAATTAAGTGAACAATTAAAACCCAACAACATTAATTAGAAGTAACATGATGAGATTCACATGATATTCAAGTACTAGATACTCAAGATGTCCATAACCGGGGACACGGCTAATCATGATTAGTTTGTACACTCTGCAGAGGTTTGCGCACTTTTCCCCACATGACTCGATCGCCTTCGTTTGTTTTCTCGCACTAAATGGTGTTTGAGAAGACGGATGATCGAGACATAGTCTTTCAGAAGCACTAGCACCTTACATGTGGGGTAGACCGTACCACCTACAACCCCTACATCTGCTAGTCCACCCCGTAAGAGTTCGCACAACTTAGTCAACTATGCCAGATCCCATAGTAGCATGTGGCTGCACACGGAAGTTTCTAGCATGAATTATCTTATGATCCCTTTGAGCCTGGGTGGCGGTCCAAAAAAACAGGCAAGTCCTGATAGACATCAGGTGCCTCAATCCACCCAGATGTGTGTTTAAGTTGCCACCTTAGATAAACCATTAAGCTAATCATGATTAGTTTGTACACTCTGCAGAGGTTTGCGCACTTTTCCCCACATGACTCGATCGCCTCCGTTTGTTTTCTCGCACTAAATGGTGTTTGAGAAGACGGATGATCGAGACATAGTCTTTCAGAAGCACTAGCACCTTACATGTGGGGTAGACCGTACCACCTACAACCCCTACATCTGCTAGTCCACCCCGTAAGAGTTCGCACAACTTAGTCAACTATGCCAGATCCCATAGTAGCATGTGGCTGCACACGGAAGTTTCTAGCATGAATTATCTTATGATCCCTTTGAGCCTGGGTGGCGGTCCAAAAAAAACAGGCAAGTCGTGATAGACATCAGGTGCCTCAATCCACCCAGATGTGTGTTTAAGTTGCCACCTTAGATAAACCATTAAAATTAACAAACTCACATCTGTCATGGATATCACTCACCCAATCCACGTCTACTAGCATAGCATGGCATAATAAGCAAACATAGAAGTAACTCCCAAGGGTTTCATAATAATACAGGTAATAGGTACTACCTCATCTACATCCCATCCCACAATTTAATTAGATCCTAATCATGCAATGTGTGAGGATTGATCTAATGCAATAAAACATGGGTTGTAGAAAAGGTATGATCAAAGTGTTACTTGCCTTGCTAATGATCCGCGAGACCTAGGGTTTCGAAGTAACAGGCGGCGCAATCCGGGTGATCTATCGCAGACAGGCATACAATGAGTAATCATCTAATGCACAGGTAAAACTCGAACGAGAGAACGAACCAGAAAGTTCAACTTAAGAACTCCGGTTGCAAAGAAAGAACGAACCGAACAAAGAAACGGAAAACAAACGGCGGAAGAAAACAACTCGGTTCTAGCAAGTTGAAACTAGGTCAAATTTTACCGGGGCAAAAACTTGTTTAAGTTGATTAGACAGAATGGCGGTTTCGAAACGAAACTCCAGGCGCTTGAATCACCTGATTCCGACAAACGAGCGAGAAGAAAGACTAGAACGAAGATTGGATCTGAGATCACGATCGCGGAATAAATCCGACGAGAAAGAAAACGAAGAACGGTTAAACGAACGGACGTCGTTAACCGGGGGAAGAATCGGTGATCACGTTCGTTGAGACGAACGGTCCGAAAGAAGAACGAAAGCCGATCTAGGGTTTTCGGAAAAGAAATCGAAAAAGAAACGGAAAACCGATCTAGGGTTTCGGAAGAAAACCGAAACAAAAACCGGAAGAAAAGAAAAGAAACGGAGAGAAAACGGAACGGTTCTTTTAGGAAAAACCGAACCGGGGAAGAAAAAGAGAGGTGCGGCTACCTCGACGAGGCTCCGGCGAGAGGCTCCGGCGGCGGCTGCTAAGGGCGGCGGCGGTGGCTAGGCGGCGGCGGCGGCTAGGCGGCGGCGGCTAAGGGCGGCGGCGGCGTGGCTAGAGGCGGCGGGCTGCTGCTGTTTGGGGTGGAGAGAGGGGGGGTTTTGGGGGGTATATATACTAGGAGGGGGAGGGGGTAGATGCTTGGGCAAGGGGCAAGGGGCAAGGGGGGCGCCGGCCTAGAGTCCTAGCCGGACTCGGCTTGGCGGCGGGAGGGCGGCTGGCGCCTGGTGCTCGGGGCGGCCTGGCCGCTGGCTGGGCCTTGGCCCAGGCGGGAGCTGGCTCGCTTTTTTTTAAATAGTTCCGCGCGCAGGAAAACAAAGAAAAAGAAAACTAAACGAACTCCAAAAATGCTAAAGTAAATTTTCTCCGACTCCTAAAAATGAGTCGAACAAAATAAACTTTACTCCGGACCTAAAATGCAATTTTCGAAAACATGCATTTTTCCCTATCCAAATAAAATGCAAACAAAACTCCGGAAAACAAAATTTGATCTATTTATTAAATCTTCATTTTTCCTCAGTTTTGGGAAGTCATATTATTCCCTCTCTTATATTTTTGATATCGGAAAAATTATTGAAGATGAAATAAATAAATCAAATGATCCTCTTTTCAAATTCGAGAAAACTCTCAAATATGAAAATAACAAAATCTCCAACTCCCTCCGAGGGTCCTTGAGTTGCGTGAAATTTCTAGGATCAACCAAAATGCAAGAAAAATATGGTATGCATGATGATCTAGTGTATAACATTCCAAATTGCAAATTTGGGATGTTACAAACCTACCCCCCTTAAGATGAATCTCGCCCTCGAGATTCGGGTTGGCTAGAAAATAGGTGAGGGTGGTCCTTGAGCAAATCTTCTTCTCTTTCCCAGGTGGCTTCATCCTCTGTGTGGTGGTTCCACTGAACTTTGCAAAACTTGATAACCTTGCTGTGGGTAACTCTACTGGCATAATCGAGAATCTTGACTGGCTTCTCCTCATACGTTAAGTCGTCCTTCAACTGAATCGCTTCGAGTGGCACGGTATCTCTTAGCGGTACTTCCGCCATCTCGGCGTGACATTTCTTCAGCTGAGAAACATGGAATACATCATGAACTCCTGACAGTCCCTCTGGTAATTCCAACTTATAAGCGACTTCTCCCATACGTTGCAAGATCTTATACGGTCCAACGAAACGCGGTGCTAACTTTCCCTTAACTCCAAAGCGCTTAACTCCTCGAAGTGGGGATACTCGAAGATAAACTCTGTCTCCAATTTCGTAAATTGTCTCCTTGCGTTTTGAATCTGCGTAGCTCTTCTGCCTGGACTGGGCTACCTTGAGCCTATCGCGAATCAACTTAACTTTCCGTTCAGACTCCTTAATCAAATCTGGTCCAAAGAACTGACGGTCTCCAACTTCGTCCCATGACAACGGTGTCCTGCACCTCCTTCCGTATAAAGCTTCAAAAGGTGCCATCTTCAAACTGGTCTGATAGCTGTTGTTATAAGAAAACTCCGCATATGGCAAGTTATCGTCCCAACTAGATCCATAATCTAGTGCACAAGCTCTCAGCATATCTTCCAAAATCTGATTGACTCTCTCGGTCTGTCCATCCGTCTGCGGATGAAAAGCTGTGCTGAACTCTAGTTTGGTTCCTAAAGTTTCATGCAACTGATTCCAAAACTTTGAGGTAAATTGGGTTCCTCTATCTGATACGATACTCCTCGGAACTCCATGCAAACAAATGATCCTAGTCATGTATATCTTTGCCAACTTAGCACTGGTGTAAGTGGTCTTAACTGGAATGAAATGTGCTACCTTTGTCAAACGATCAACTACTACCCATATCAAGTCATAGCCTGCTTTCGTCCTGGGTAGTCTTGTGATAAAATCCATGCCTATCCTTTCCCACTTCCATTCGGGTATTGGCAATGGTTGTAACAATCCTGCTGGCTTCTGATGCTCTGCCTTTACTCTCTGACATACGTCACAAACTGCTACATATGCTGCAATATCCTTCTTCATTCCGGTCCACCAGAATGTTTCCTTCAAATCCAAATACATCTTGGTATTCCCTGGGTGAATCGAATACGGTGAATCATGTGCCTCCTGCAAAATCAACTTCCTGATCTCCGGGTCATTTGGCACATAAACACGGTCCTCAAACCATAGGGTATCGTGCTCATCCTCACGAAATCCCTTTGCTTTTCCTTCGCTCAATATCTCTTTTATAGCAGCAATCTCCTTGTCAGATTTCTGAGCTTCTCTGATCTTATCCATCAATGTTAACTGAATCTCCAATGCTGCTACATAGCCTCTCGGAACTATCTCCAAACATAGCTCACGAAGGTTTTCTGCTAACTCCTTGGGTATTTTCCCCGTCATTAACGTATTGACATGGATCTTACGGCTCAATGCGTCAGCTACTACATTAGCTTTTCCGGGATGGTAATGCAATCTCATGTCATAATCCTTGATGAGCTCCAACCATCTCCTTTGTCTGAGGTTCAACTCCTTCTGTGTGAAAATGTACTTCAAACTCTTGTGATCCGTGTACACCTCACAATGATTTCCAATGAGGAAATGTCTCCACGTCTTCAATGCATGCACTACGGCTGCTAACTCCAAATCATGCGAGGCATAATTCAACTCATGAGGCTTCAGTTGCCGTGAAGCATACGAAACAACTCTTCCTTCCTGCATAAGCACTGCTCCAAGTCCTCGACGTGAAGCATCGCAATACACCTCATAATCCTTGGTCTGATCTGGCAAAATCAATACTGGTGAGGTAACCAAACGTTTCTTCAACTCCTGGAAACTAGCCTCACACTCCTCAGTCCATTTGAACTTAGTATCCTTCTTCAACAATTCAGTCATAGGCTTTGCAATCTTTGAAAAGTTCTCAATGAATCTCCGGTAGTATCCTGCGAGTCCAAGAAAACTCCGGATCTCTCCAACGGTCGTTGGTGCTTCCCATTCGGTTACGGTCTCAACCTTTGTGGGGTCAACTGCTATACCTTCCCCGGATATAACGTGTCCGAGGAATCCAACTTCCTTCAACCAAAACTCACATTTGCTGAATTTGGCGTATAACTAATGTTCCCTTAGTTTCTCCAAAACCAAACGCAAATGTTCCTTATGTTCCTCTTCATCCTTTGAATAAACCAGGATGTCATCAATGAACACTACGACGAACTTATCCAAAAACTCCATAAACACTTTGTTCATCAGGTTCATGAAATAGGCAGGTGCGTTAGTCAATCCAAATGACATAACGGTATACTCATACAGTCCATATCTCGTGGTGAATGCTGTCTTAGGTATGTCCTGCTCCCGAATCTTCAATTGATGGTACCCTGATTGCAAATCGATCTTGGAAAACACTTTAGCTCCTTGCAACCGATCAAACAGATCATTGATCATTGGCAGTGGGTACTTATTCTTGATGGTTACTTCATTCAATCCCCGATAATCTACAACCATCCTTAATGATCCATCCTTCTTTTCCACTAGAAGTACGGGTGATCCCCAAGGCGAAGAACTTGGGCGAATGTAACCCTTATCCAGTAACTCCTTAATCTGATTCTTAATTTCCACCAAATCTTTTGCTGGCATCCTATATGGTCTCTTCGATATTGGGCCTGTTCCTGGCAATAACTCAATCAAAAACTCAATGTCTCTATCCGGTGGCATGCCTGGTAATTCCTCAGGAAATACATCAGGAAATCCTTTACCACTGGTACTTCCTCCTGCACAACTCCTGTTAGGCAATTCACCTGTGTCCTGTTTGGCACATGCCGGGATACATACTTGATCCTTCTTCCTTCTGGTGTGGTAAGAAAAATTGTCTTACTGGCGCAATCGATGTTTCCTCCATACATCGACAGCCAATCCATACCAAGAATCACATCCAAACCTTGGGATTCCAGAATAATTAAATCCGTTGGGAAAACATGCCTTCCTATACTTAATGGCACTTGAAAACATCCTTGTCTGGCCATGTACTCTGCTCCTGGTGAGCTTACTAGCATAGGTGACCTAAGGGCTTGGGTTGGTAGGTTATACTTATCCACAAATCCCCTTGAGATGTATGAATGCGATGCACCAGTATCAAAAAGAACGAGTGCAGTAAATGACTTAACCAAAAACTTACCTATTACTGCATCGGGCTGATCTTCAACCTCCTCCACATTAACGTGGTTCACCTGTCCTCTATTGAAAGAGTTCGGCTTCTTCCCAGAGCTTCCATTGCCATTTCCATTCTGGCCTTCAGGACATTCATTGGCATAATGTCCGGTCTTGGAACACTTGAAACAAGTGACTTGACTCAGGTCTCTCTTGGTTGGGGTCGATGGGGTGGTCCGGTTCTGGCCGTTGCTTCCTCCATTCCCATTACCATTCTTGTGGCCATTATGGTTGTGCGAGCTACCTCCTCCATGGGTGTGCTGAAACTGAAATCCCGGTTTAGGGGTAAAACGGGGCTTCTGCTGGGCTCCAGAGTTATACTTCCCCTGTCCATACTTCCTCTTACGGTTCTCAATCTGCTGTTGGTTCCCTTCAATCATGATGACACGATCTACCAACTCCTGGTAGTTGTTGAAACTCGCTACTATCAACTTCATGCTTAGTTCATCATTCAGCCCTTCCAGAAACTTCTCCTGCTTAGCTGCATCCGTAGCAACGTCATCTGGGGCATAACGTGCTAACTTGCTGAAATCATCAACGTACTGGCCAACTATCCTTCCTCCTTGGCGTAAGTTGCGAAACTCACGCTTCTTCATGGCCATAGCTCGTGCTGAAACATGGGCAGTGCGGAAAGCTTGCTAAACTGATCCCATGTGACAGTGTCAACTGGGTAAGTGGCTGTGAAATTCTCCCACCATGCTGCCGCGGGTCCGTCAAGCTGGTGTGGCAAACTTCACTTTCTCACCATCCGTGCATCCTACAGTGGTCAACTCCCTTCCTATCTTGCGGAGCCAATCACCTGCTACTATTGGCTCGGTGCTACTGGAAAACACCGGCGGATTCAGCCTAAGGAAACGGGCTAAGTGGTCAACAGGTGGTGGTGGTGGTGGTGGTGGGTTGTTGTTGTTCTGCTGGTTCTGGACTAACATCTGCATCAATTGATTCTGCTGCTGGATCAACTGAGTAAGCTCCGGTGGAAATCCATTGTCACGTCTCGGAGGCATCTGAGGGTTTAGAAAAGACGAGAATTGAGAATAGAGTGAGGTCTAAAGGGAAAACACCACCCCAATGAACATGAGCAAATGCACACAAAATCACTTCATTCAATCAAACAAGGGCTTACAAACGGTCTAACTATCGCAAAAGTTCTCGAACTATTGTGTTTACATGGGGGAATACTACTACTATCTGGTGGTCATCTAGAAATTTGAACCGGTGGAAGACTCCATGATATCTGCTCCAGCTTCGTCTTCAAAGTCGGGTTCACTTGGGTCCAAATCAGTGTCGTCGATGATGATGTAGTTGTTCGGACATGCGACGTACTTGTCTTCCTTCCTGGATGCTAACTTCTCCTTGAGTTCTTCAATCTCCTCTTAAGATCGCCATTGTGTCTTGCTAGAGCTACGATCTCATCCATGTAGTCCTTGCGTGTAGACTTCAGTTCTCCTTCTAGCTCGATGATCCTTGCCTTCGCATTCTTCAACTCTATCATATCATTGCACATCTGGTTCTCGTGGCGTCGAATGTGTTGGTTTAACTCCTGGATGAAAGATGCAATAGATCTATCCTTCTTGGTGCTGACTAACTCCCATTGTTCATCTCGGCGTCCGCAAATCTGGTAGATAGTGTCCTTGAGGTCTTCTTGATAAACTTCTCCAATGCGTCCTATGGTGATATGAGCTGCCATGCTCCTTCCCAGACTCCAGGTTGGTGCATTGAAAACACTATCTATAGGCTTCGTGACTGGCGCGAATGTCCTTCCCGGAACGTGAGCTTGAATCTTCCAGTGCTCCTCTTCAGGCAGAGTGGCGTTGAAGGTTCCCGTGAAGCTTGGTAATCCAATGTTCAGGTACTTGGTGACTTCCTTCAGGTGAAACCCAAATGGTGTGCCTTCATCCGGTTGAGCGTACTTAATCTTCGCGTGCGTCATCCTAAAAGAGTAGAAAATATGAGGAGTTAGAAAATGAGAAGAGAATGTTGATCTATGGCTTTAACTTAGTGGTCGTGTCCTACAGTCAGCGTGTGCTCTGATACCATCTCTGTGGCGACCCGACCCGAATGGATCAAGTCTACTGTGCTCGGGTGTCATCCCTGGATCAGTAATGCTGACACCACACAGTACATCGAAGGATTTATAGCAGAGTGGCAATCACACACTTATTACATCGTTGTCTCAAAGAGAACTTATTACAATAAGAATGGCTTAAGGCCATCTAATGTCGATAATAGCGGAAGACTCGGAAGATAAATGGGTCCATCAACTCCAACGGCATCACTGAGTATAGAACCACGACCTAAAAGCACCTTACTCGTCGTCTGAAAAGTCTGCAACATGAGAAGTTGCAGCCCGAAAACGGGTCAGCACATGGAATATGCTGGCAAGTTCCATAACCGGGGACACGGCTAATCATGATTAGTTTGTACACTCTGCAGAGGTTTGCGCACTTTTCCCCACATGACTCGATCGCCTTCGTTTGTTTTCTCGCACTAAATGGTGTTTGAGAAGACGGATGATCGAGACATAGTCTTTCAGAAGCACTAGCACCTTACATGTGGGGTAGACCGTACCACCTACAACCCCTACATCTGCTAGTCCACCCCGTAAGAGTTCGCACAACTTAGTCAACTATGCCAGAGCCCATAGTAGCATGTGGCTGCATACGGAAGTTTCTAGCATGAATTATCTTATGATCCCTTTGAGCCTGGGTGGCGGTCCAAAAAAACAGGCAAGTCCTGATAGACATCAGGTGCCTCAATCCACCCAGATGTGTGTTTAAGTTGCCACCTTAGATAAACCATTAAAATTAACAAACTCACATCTGTCATGGATATCACTCACCCAATCCACGTCTACTAGCATAGCATGGCATAATAAGCAAACGAAGAAGTAACTCCCAAGGGTTTCATAATAATACAGGTAATAGGTACTACCTCATCTACTTCCCATCCCACAATTTAATTAGATCCTAATCATGCAATGTGTGAGGATTGATCTAATGCCATAAAACATGGGTTGTAGAAAAGGTATGATCAAAGTGTTACTTGCCTTGCTGATGATCCGCGAGACCTAGGGTTTCGAAGTAACAGGCGGCGCAATCCGGGTGATCTATCACAGACAAGCATACAATGAGTACTCATCTAATGCACAGGTAAAACTCGAACGAGAGAACGAACCAGAAAGTTCAACTTAAGAACTCCGGTTGCAAAGAAAGAACGAACCGAACAAAGAAACGGAAAACAAACGGCGGAAGAAAACAACTCGGTTCTAGCAAGTTGAAACTAGGTCAAATTTTACTGGGGCAAAAACTTGTTTAAGTTGATTAGACGGAACGGCGGTTTCCAAACGAAACTCCAGGCGCTTGAATCACCTGATTCCGACAAACGAGCGAGAAGAAAGACTAGAACGAAGATCGGATCTGAGATCACGATCGCGGAATAAATCCGACGAGAAAGAAAACGAAGAACGGTTAAACGAACGGACGTCGTTAACCGGGGGAAGAATCGGTTATCACGTTCGTTGAGACGAACGGTCCGAAAGAAGAACGAAAGCCGATCTAGGGTTTTCGGAAAAGAAATCAAAAAAGAAACGGAAAACCGATCTAGGGTTTCGGAAGAAAACTGAAACAAAAACAGGAAGAAAAGAAAAGAAACGGAGAGAAAACGGAACGGTTCTTTTAGGAAAAACCGAACCGGGGAAGAAAAAGAGAGGCGCGGCTACCTCGACGAGGCTCCGGCGAGAGGCTCCGGCGGCGGCGGCTAAGGGCGGCGGCGGCGGCTAGGCGGCGGCGGCGGCTAAGGGCGGCGGCGGCGCGGCTAGAGGCGGCGGGGCTGCTGCTGCTGCTGTTTGGGGTGGAGAGAGGGGGGGGTTTGGGGGTATATATACTAGGAGGGGGAGGGGGTAGATGCTTGGGCAAGGGGCAAGGGGCAAGGGGGGCGCCGGCCTAGAGTCCTAGCCGGACTCGGCTTGGCGGCGGGAGGGCGGCTGGCGCCTGGCGCTCGGGGCGGCCTGGCCACTGGCTGGGCCTTGGCCCAGGCGGGCGCTGGCTCGCTTTTTTTTTAAATAGTTCCGCGCGCAGGAAAACAAAGAAAAAGAAAACTAAATGAACTCCAAAAATTCTAAAGTAAATTTTCTCCGACTCCTAAAAATGAGTCGAACAAAATAAACTTTACTCCGGACCTAAAATGCAATTTTCGAAAACACGCATTTTTCCCTATCCAAATAAAATGCAAACAAAACTCCGGAAAACAAAATTTGATCTATTTATTAAATCTTCATTTTTCCTCAATTTTGGGAAAGTCATATTATTCCCTCTCTTATATTTTTGATATCGGAAAAATTATTGAAGATGAAATAAATAAATCAAATGATCCTCTTTTCAAATTCGAGAAAACTCTCAAATATGAAAATAACGAAATCTCCAACTCTCTCCGAGGGTCCTTGAGTTGCGTGAAATTTCTAGGATCAACCAAAATGCAAGAAAAATATGTTATGCATGATGATCTAGTGTATAACATTCCAAATTGCAAATTTGGGATGTTACACTGCCACTACACTGCCACATATTCCACGGCTCTTGTTCGTTCCCGTGAGGCCTCGCCGTCATTCTCCGCCTTGGTTCTCTCACGGTGTGCCTGCCACCGTCTGGCGTTGTCAACATGGTCAACAACCGAGAGGAATCAGGAGATGACTATTAGTGGAGAGGCTGACAGTAGGGACCCACCAGGGTCATGGCATTATGTAAGCAGGTGCCTCGTTACTACAAGCCAAAAAGATACTTCCTCTTCATGGTTTGACATCTAGGTCCCAGGCCATTGTCAATGTAGTCAATAAACGACAAAAATACACAACGGGCGGCTAACACCACTGACAGTGTCCTGGACTAGGGGGTACTCACCACGTCATCTCCTGATCTATTAGATTGGGCCGAGGACCCCCCATGGCCGTATACTCATGGGCCAGTTCGGACAGCTGCCGCATACAAGGAATATTCCACAAGACTTGGCGATCAAGACAAGGACTCCTCCCCACCGGCGTATTCGGCTAGGACTCTTGTTATCCTAGGCCTCCGCTGCATTATATAAACCGAGGCCAGGCTAGTCGATAGATAGACAATATATACAACAATCATACCATAGGCTAGCTTCTAGGTTTAGCCTCCTTGATCTCGTGGTAGATCTACTCTTGTACTACCCATATCATCAATATTAATCGAGCAGGACTTAGGGTTTTACCTCCATCAAGAGGGCCCGAACCTGGGTAAAACATTGTTCGGGACCCACTACCCGAGATCCGCCGGTTTTGACACCGGTTTTGACACCGACATTGGTGCTTTCATTGAGAGTTCCGCTGTGTGATCGACAAAAGGATCGATGGCTCGCCTGCAGATCAACTGCGACTTCGGCGTCTTCGTCACCAGTTCGACTGGTCACCTTGGTTCGACAAAGAATTGCGCCCCATGTTCGGATCACCATGTTCGGATGAGGGCCTTCATCAAACATCAACTCTGATCTCTATCAAGATCACGGAGGAATCATCTATGGAGCTCGGGGGCTCAACATCAACATTGCCCTCAAGCGACCTTGCTGTTTTTTTTGGACAGCAAACTCGTATCTGCCGCCACCACCTCCTCGAGTATCGCTTTGACGATCGCTTTGGTGGAATTGTGCGGAATTGACTCTATAACAACCCTGGAAAATTTTGTCGAGTTCCAATGGAGGAATCTCTGGAATCCACGATATACCGGAGCCCTGTCAAATATGGATGGGAATTTGGATGAGTTTAGGGCGTGGTGTCCAGCTTCTAGCTCGGACGTCCTTTGGAAGATCCAACCATTGATCGGCTGCGTAATTCCTATATCTACCACCTCTCAAAATTTCAGCTCGATCCGACCGTCCAAACTCCAGGAACCTTCCAATTAGTGCATCACTTTTCGGATCTGTTTTTTGCACGAAAACGAATCCGACCCGAGTTCATCTTTTTTATGAACGGGATTTCGGACATCCCTTTTAAAGTTTTGTATGTGGTATTGTGTTTTGTTTCCGAACACATCCCACTAACTTTAAGATCTTTTGAACATGATCTTCAACATCATGCTGGTGTCAAACCAGTCCGGCAATATTACTCCACGGCTGCCGACCTGCGCTAGACACGTCGTCACTTTAGCCGAGCTCAACTTCTTCGGATCATCATCTCGGCAGGCCGAACAAAAGTCCGGCATCGCGAAGGATAAATAATCATCAACATCGCCGCCCCATGGATTACACGGAGCGGGCATACCGGCATCGCCGCACGGTCGCTTCATCAAGCTGGCATCGACCACGTCACGACCTGCATCGACAGGGCTGCACTATTGCTTCTTCAACCTGGTGTCCATCACGCTGACCTACTTCTACTCATCGGCTGACGTCGAGGCTTTGACATCTTGGCTGGACCGGGGGCTTCGCCATATCTTCATCAACCTACTCCGGACACTTCGGCGTCACTAGCCGACCAGCTCCGTCACGTTAGCCGGGCCGAGGGCTTTGCCTCGGCGAGTCAACCTTTACCAGTATTGACATGCCGTCATTTTATCGCCCATCAGGCAATGGGTGTGCGGAGGGAGTCCCAATTTTGGGAATCACCTTCCTTCGGATTGCTACAACAAATAAACCAGGTGCTATCAATCCCAGTATTTTTTGCTTGTTTGGGTTCATTTTTCCCAAGGAATTATTACTCTGGTTTGTCCATGATATGTACATAGGTCTATCAAATGGTGACCGCATTAACGACGGTCGCGTGGTGGTTCGATCAGTTTCCGTACATAGTCCGGCGAACGCCGCATCCGGAGCTCGGACCGACCTGTGAATTCAGGCTTTGCCACGCCTTTACTACATCACGCCGACGCCCTGCATTGACATTGACTTCGGCGCCAGGCCATATTTCTTCTATTCCTCACTTTGCATAAATTATTTATTATGCAACATTTTTTAATTATCATTATTACTATTATCTCCGGTTTGCACTATTTTTTGTGCACAGGAAAATGATCCGGGGACTTCGGCGTCACTCTGCCGATCTGCATTGACCGTGCTATGTCACCACTTCGGTGTGTCGAGCTCTCCGCTCCGCCACCTCGGGACCAGCTTGGGGGATGGAACCTTGCCCCGCATCAAGCTCGGACCGCGTCATCAATACCGAACACATTAACCAGCTAAGTCGCTTTCATGCTCAAAGCTTTAATTTCTAACTTGCGTTCGGTTCGACCAAGCATTATACTTTTTTGGAAAGAACTTGCTTGTAAAAAATTTCCTTGTCCAAACTTTGTTTGTGACGCATAAATTCAAATACCTTCATTTGGGGGCTTCCTTCATGAAGCTTTTCCACTTGCATATGATTATACTTGTACGGCTTCGTTCCTTGTTCGTGTATTACGCCACAATATGCACCATATTGACTTAAGCGATTTGCAAGCTGGGTTGCCTCGCTCCTGTGTTTACCCCTACGTTCCCGATTGTTCGGCTAGGGAGTAAAGGGAGCACCTCTGCGATTGTCACGATCGGGTCACCCGAGCCGGACCTCAGACTGGGTGAAGCCGAAAGCTAGCGCTCTTATAGTTTTCAATGATGGTCGGCACACAACGGAACTCATGAGTACAAAAAATCTATTGCACAAGTCTCATAATAACAATGAGCACCGAAGAAAGGTATCGGTGGGGGTACTATTTTCTTCGAAGATGCTTCTTACACTTCACGGTAATATAGCATAAGTTCCCTGAGCGCGCTTTGTCTGTTACAGCCTTATGGCCTGATTGCCTGGTTATTGGAAACACCGTCGATATTCTCGACCGATGGAGTACATAGCACTTTTTGGTCCTTGACCGAAGAGGGAGAAGCTGACGGTCAGTTAAGACGCGTTTATAAGTACTTCGGTATAAGTACTTCGGTACATGCAATCATTCTTCTACCCAAGTCACTTAGGGGCTCTTAAGTTTATTTGAGCCGCTTTATAATAAGTGTTCTTCTTCTTAGTCGTTCCAAAGTTTTATTATTATTATTTATCACTCCTATTTTTGACACGGGTGTGCGGTCACTAGCCGGGGAGCCTAATTTCTCTCTCAAAGCCGCTAGAGTTTAGTTTGCTAAACTGGCCTGATGAGAAGTACTCCGCCCTCGGGATAGGAGGTTGAAGCCGTAGGCTGACCCGCTCGAAGTCTTGAGATAGGATATATCATGTTAAAGCACGACAGAAGCACTTCTTTTTTCTAAGACCAACTTTCGGATTGGCACCGAACACTTGATATTGTTCGGACGTCATGTTTTTACTGACGTTTCTTGGTTTTCCAAGCTTTTTGGCACTTTTAAACTATTTGTGCTTTTCCAGCATTAGTCTCGCAGTGCAACGCCGGACACCTTTAGGGATTCGGCAAAAACATTCTCAGATATTGCTATATATGCATCGGTTTCGAATTGTGTCTTCGGTCAATAGTTGGGTTGCCCGACTCCTGCACTTACTTCCTACGTTCCATTTTGTTTGGCTAGGCGTGCAAAGGGAGAACCACTGCGATTGTGCTGCCAGCTCACATGGTTAAGCACCTCAGTGGAGAAAGCCGAAAACTGACTTTCACAAATAAGCGTAAACTGGTCAGCGATCCGATGACTATGTTAAATGATGGGCCGTTCATAACATTGGCCAAAGTGTTTACGGCTTGACCTCGACTGTCGCCGAACACTACCGGGGGCTATTAACTGGCCTCCCAAACTAAATCCTCGATATTTTCTCTTACATTAGAGCTGAGGTTTCATGATCATGCTTAGCATGACAACCCAAAGAAAGAAACCAATAGCGGGACTATTTTCTTTGGAAGACATTTCTTATGTTAAACTGTAATATAACATATCTCTCTACGTACCTTTGTTTATAAAACCGTATGGCCAGATTGCCTTGTTTGTCGTAAATCTTTGCCCTCATAAAGGCTTTATAAAGTAGGAAAAACACTCCTCGGCTACCGGCCGAGGAGGTGGAAGGCGATGGTCGGTCAACAAAGTTTTGTACAATGCGATCCGAGCATTAATGACGTAAAGTACTTGGATACATAGAGTCATTACACATAATTTGTGATTTTACTATGGATATTGATCCTTAATTCGGCCACTCGTGCCCGCATTAAGGCTCGGGGGCTACTGGGCTTTGGGCTTATTATTTACAAATATTAAAGGGGCACATCGATCCCCTGATCTGGTGTTGCCACCCGACCAGTGTCTTGGGGGCTATTGCATTGCTTGTCCAATGCAGAAAATTTTATGTGCAATATAGTTTCCGAGGAGATTTTGATCCTCAGGTTGGTCGGCCGCACACAACCTGAGTCTCGAGGACTGAGCACGCCGCTTTTAGTGTCCCGAAGTATTCTGCCGAGCTTGGACTTGATCCTCAGGCCGATTTTGCAAATCAACCTGAGTCTTAGCAGCTACTGGGATCAGCGGTCTTACGTCATCCTTCAGGTGCATCTCGGGTTTTAGACCGACACACACCTTGAGGGCTACTGGCCATATATCTCGACAGAGAATAAATTGCAATAATAAAAAATATTGACAAAAAATCGGCCCACAGTCGGGGTGGTGCACCACCTCGGAAGCAGTCCAGCATAAAGCTCGGGCGCTAGTGGCTGGCTCCATAGAGGGCATTTCCGGCATTAAGCTCGGCTAAACTCCTTCAACTTTTTTGAACCAAGGTGATATGACACCTCGGATATAGTCCGGCGTTGGAGCTGGGACACTGTCCGGCGTTGGAGCTCAGATATAGTCCGGCGTTGGAGTTCGGATACATAGTCCGGCGTTGGAGCTCGGATACATTCCGGCGTTGGAGCTGGGAAGCGGTCCGATGTTGGTGCTCGCCTGCAAAAGATACCTCGAATGCAGTCCGGCGTTGGAGCTCGGACGCAAGAGGACGCTGCCGCCCGGGAACAATTTCAAACCCGAGGTGTGGCATAAAAATAACAAGGCATTGATAAAGGCCAGAAACTTAAAGGGGCTCCTCGGATACCCGACGTGTAAACTCGCCGAATGCATTTTGGCGATCCTCAAGATCGAAGATGAGAAGATTTGTTGAACCAGTTTTCAAGACTGTCAACCGAAGATGAAGAACAGTTCGGAAGAATCGAGGAGCATCCCTAACTTGAAGACCGGTTCAGGGGGCTACTGACGGTGTCCTGGACTAGGGGGTACTCACCACGTCATCTCCCGATCTATTAGATTGGGCCGAGGACCCCCCATGGCCGTATACTCATGGCCAGTTCGGATAGCTGCCGCATACAAGGAACATTCCACAAGACTTGGCGATCAAGACAAGGACTCCTCCCCACCGGCATATTCGGCTAGGACTCTTGTTATCCTAGGCCTCTGGTGCATTATATAAACCGAGGCCGGGCTAGTCGATAGATAGACAATATATACAACAATCATACCATAGGCTAGCTTCTAGGGTTTAGCCTCCTTGATCTCGTGGTAGATCTACTCTTGTACTACCCATATCATCAATATTAATCGAGCAGGACGTAGGGTTTTACCTCCATCAAGAGGGCCCTAACCTGGGTAAAACATTGTGTCCCCTGCCTCCTATTACCATCCGGCCTAGACGCACAGTTCGGGACCCACTACCCGAGATCCGCCGGTTTCGACACCGACAACCACGGACCCAGCAGCTCTCCTAGTTGTTTTTTAGTTTTAGAGAGGGAGCTCAACTGCGCGTTGTGGGGAGGCTGTGGCCCGTCTAGCCCACTCTTTTATTTAAGCACATGACGAACCCAGTTGATATCTTTTTTCTTTCTGAAAATGGCTAGCCTAGTTCTATTTTTTTTTGAAGAATACCCAACCGAGGCCTACTTGCTTTTCTTAGCCCCGCTGGGCTGCAAATCTTTCAAGACGGGGAGGGATATATTCAGCTTCCTAGAAAATGGGCTATAAGTAGTAAGAAATGGGTTGTAAATTTATAACCAAAGCCAACTGGCAATTAGATTCAAATTTTGTTTTTTCTGGATTTCAAGATCTTAAATTTCATTGATTTTTTTGCGAAGAAAATTTCTTTGTATTTTATTTTGATATAATTTTTCAAATTTATTTTTAATGCGGCTCGAAATTTCGTGATTAAAAGAGTTCAGACCCCACTGAAATATGCAAAATTCCGCTGAATTTTTAGGAGTGGCTAGAATATGGTCCGTAATGCTAATAAAAAGAACATGGGCTTCAAAATATCCTTAAGATTAGCAAATGGACTGTAAATTATTGAAAATAATGGAAATGGGTTGTATGCTATTTTCCACAGATTTGGAGGTTGACTTGTGGGCCAACTAGGTTGACGATGACGTTGTCCTAAAAAATTGGACGCATACGCAAGGCTTTGTCAACTTAGTCAACACAGAGCAGTGACTGTTGGATGTCCATCCAACGGTGGTCGTGCTTCTTGAATCTCCGATCTTCCTGCTCCAGCCACCCATACCAGCCTCGGCGGGATTGCCTGCTCCCTCCTCCCGTAGTCAGTTGTGCTACTGCCAGGCCATCCCTCTACCCACCCGCACCTCTTGTTATTTTCTAGCGATGTTAGCCTCACCCCGCAGCCGACCAATCAGCCCTCATACTCTCCTGAGCGTGGTCAACATGGTCAACAAACAACAACCATTGGACGAGGGGTGTAAGTAGAGAGCTGACAGTAGGGACCTACACCAGCAACTACTTCCTTATTACGCGAAAAAATGATTGCTCCTGCTGACAACTGGGACCCACCAGCTATATCTTCTCATGGAAGGAAGTGCCTCCTTGTTATGCAAAAAAACTATTCCTCCCAATGACAGCTGGGACCCGACAGATTTGTTGGCTGACTTGTGGGCCTACTAAGCTGACGCGTATGTAGGGCTTTGTCAACTTAATCAACAAATGATTCTAGCAGCTCGATCATTGGATGTTAATCCAACAGCCGTGCTGCTTCTTCAACCTATGATCTTGCTCCTGTGTTCCATGGGCGGCAATGCTGCCGCGCAGGCCTCACCACCCCGCCCTACTCCCACCGCTGGCCTGGCCATCCCTCTACTCACCCACACCACCTGTTATTCTCCGACGACGGCAAATGAACCGGTAAACCCTCGTACTCCCCTCCGTGTGGGAAACAACTATTGAGTCTTCCCCGGCTCCGTGTCGTTCCCTTCCTAGGCCTCGCCGTCGTCCACCGCCTTGGTGCTCTCGACTCGTCGTGGTCAACAAGGTCAATGATACGTCCATTTTGCATCATATTTTCCTACTGTTATTTATGATGTTCTTATACATAATAATGTTTTTGGAGTAATTCTATTGCCTTTTCTCTCATAATATGCAAGGTACACACAAAGAGGGAAAATTCCAGCAGCTGGAAATTTGGACGTAGAAAGCTACATCAGGCCACCTATTCTGCACAACTCCAAACAAGCTGGAACATTACGGAGATTTTTTATGGAATATATGAGGAATATTGGAGCCAATAAGTACCAGAGGGGGCCACCAGGTGGGCACAACCCACCTAGGCGCGCCAGGGAGCCCAGGCGCGCCCTGGTGGGTTGTGCTCACCCAGGCCCACCTCAGGTGCCCATCTTCTGGTATATAAGTCATTTTGACCTAGAAAAATAAGAATAGGATTTTCGGGATGGAGCGCCGCCGTCTCGAGGCGGAACTTGGGCAGGAGCACTTTTGCCCTCCGGTGGAGCGATTCCGCCGGGGTAACTTCCCTCCCGTAGGGGGAAATCATTGTCATCATCATCACCAACAACTCTCCCATCTTGGGGAGGGCAATCTCCATCAACATCTTCAACAGCACCATCTACTCTCAAACCCTAGTTCATCTCTTGTGTTCAATATTTGTACCGGAACTATAGATTGGTGCTTGTGGGTGACTAGTAGTGTTGATTACATCTTGTAGTTGATTACTACATGGTTTATTTGGTGGAAGATTATGTTCAGATCCATTATGCTATTTAATACCCCTCTGATCTTGAGCATGCTTATCATTTGTGAGTAGTTACTTTTGTTCTTGAGGTCATGGGAGAAATCATGTTGCAAGTAATCATGTGAACTTGATATGTGTTCGATATTTTGATAGTATGTATGTTGTGATTCCCTTAGTAGTGTCATGTGAACGCCGACTACATGACACTTCACCATATTTGGGCCTAACGGAATGCATTGTGGGGTAGTTATTAGATGATGGGTTGCGAGAGTGACAGAAGCTTAATGCCTAGTTTATGCGCTATTTCGTAAGGGGCCGATTGGATCCAAAAGTTCAATGCTATGGTTAGGATTTATCCTTAATACGTTTCTCGTAGTTGCAGATGCTTGCGAGGGGGTTAATCATAAGTAGGAGGTTTTTTCAAGTAAGAACAGCACCTAAGCACCGGTCCACCCACATATCAGATTATCAAAGTAGCGAACATGAATCGAATCAACATGATGAAAGTGACTAGATGAAATTCCCGTGTACCCTCAAGAACGCTTTGCTTATTATAAGAGACCGTTTTGGCCTCTCCTTTTCCTCAAAAGGATTAGGCTACCTTGCTGTACTTTTGCTACTATTATCATTACTTGCTCGTTATAAATTATCTTGCTATCAAACTACTCCGTTACTTACAATTTCAGCACTTGTAGACATTACCTTGCTGAAAACCACTTGTCATTTCCTTCTTCTCCTCGTTGGGTTCAACACACTTACTTATCGAAAAGAGCTAAAATTGATCCCATATACTTGTGGGTCATCAAGGCTATTTTCTGGCACCGTTGCCGGGGAGTGAAGCACCTTTGGTAAGTGGAAATTTGTAAGGAAACATTTATATAGTGTGCTGAAATTTATTGTCACTTGTTACTATGGAGAACAATCCTTTGAGGGGTTTGTTCGGGGTATCTTCACCTCGACCGGAACCACAATTAGCTACCCCTCAACCTACTGCACCTACCGAAAATATTGAATATAAAATTCCTTCAGGTATGATAGAACAACTGCTAGCTAATCCTTTTGCAGGAGATGGAACCGAACATCCTGGTATGCATTTGATATATGTGGAACAAATTTGTGGATTGTTTAAGCTTGCAGGTTTACCCGGAGATGATGTTAAGAAGAAGCTTTTCCCTTTATCTTTGAAGGGAAAAGCATTGTCATGGTATAGGCTATACGATGATATTGGTCTTGAATTGGAATCGATTGAAATTGGAGTGCCACCAAAAATTTTATCCTATGCATCTAGTTCATCTTGAGTGGAATTACATATATATTTTTTGGCCTCGTGAAGGAGAAAGTATCGCTCTAGCTTGGGTGAGGCTTAAGTCAATGTTATATTCATGGCCCAATCATGAGCTCTCAAGAGAAATTATTATCCAAAAAAATTATGCTCGGCTTTCTCATAATGATCGATCCATGCTTGATACTTCTTGTGTTGGTTCTTTTATAAAGAAGACAATTGAATTCCGGTGGGATCTTTTGGAACGAATTAAACACAACTCTGAAGACTGAGAACTCGACGAAGGTAAATAGTCAGGTATTAAACTTAAATATGATTGTGTTAAATCTTTTACGAATACCGATGCTTTTCAAAAGTTTAACACTAAATATGGACTTGACTCTGAGATAGTAGCCTCCTTTTGTGAATCATTTGCTACTCATGTTGATCTCTCTAAGGAGAAGTGGTTTAAATATCACCCACCTATTAAAGAAGAAATTAAAGAACCAGAACTAGCTAAAGAGGAAACTATTATTTATAATGTTGATCCAGTTGTTCCTACTACTTATATTGAGAAACCACCTTTCCCTGTTAGGATAAAGGAACATGCTAAAGTTTCAACTATGGTTAACAAAAGTCATATTAGAACACCTAAACCTGATGAAAAAATTAAAGTAGATCCTAGTGTTGCTATTGTTAAGGATCTCTTGGAAGAAAATATAGATGGGCATGTTATTTACTTATGTAATGAAGCTACTAGAGTTGTCAAACCCGATAGAATGGATAATCATAGACCTGTTGTTGGCATGCATGTTGTCTCAGTTAAAATAGAAGATCACTGTTATCATGGTTTATGTGACATAGGTGCTATCATGAGTGTTATTCCCTATACCTTATACCAATAAATTATGAATGACATAGCACCCACAGAGATAGAAGTCAATGATGTTACTATTAAACTTGCTAATAGAGATAATATGTCACCAAATGGGATTGTTAGAGATGTTGAAGTCTTGTGTGGGAAAATAAAGTACACTACTGATTTTCTTGTTCTTGGTTCCCACAAGATGACTTTTGTCCCATTATCTTTGGTAGACCTTTCTTGAACACCGTTAATGCCAAAATTGATTGTGAGAAACAAACTGTCGGTGTTAGCTTTGGTGATGAGTCTCATGAGTTTAATTTTTCCAAGTTTAGTAGAAAGCTTCATGAAAAAGAATTGCCTACTAAGGATGAAATAGTTGGTCTTGCTTCTATTGATGTGCCTCCTACTGATCCATTAGAACAATATTTTCTAGACCATGAAAATGATTTACATATGCATGAAAGAAATGAAATAGATTAGATTTTCTTTGAAAAACGTCCTCTGCTTATACACAATTTCCCTATTGAAACTCTAGGAGGTCCTCCTCCACCTAAAGGTCATCCTGTGTTTGAATTAAAACAATTGCCACACACTTTGAAATGTGCTTATCTTGATGAAAAGAAGATATATCCTGTTATTATTAGTGCTATTATCAGTGCTAACCTCTAAGAACATGAAGAAGAAAGATTATTGAAAGTTCTAAGGAAGCACCGAGCTGCTATTGGGTATACTCTTGATGATTTAAAGGGCATTAGTCCCACTCTATGTCAGCACAAGATTAATATGGAACCTGGTGCTAAACCCATTGTTGATCACCAACATCGGTTAAATCCGAAGATGAAAGAAGTGGTAAGAATGGAAATATTAAAACTTCTGAAAGCAGGTATAATCTATCCTATAGCTGATAGTAGATGGGTAAGTCCTATTCATTGTGTCCCTAAGAAAGGAGGTATTACTGTTGTTCCTAATGATAAGAATGAACTTATTCCACAAAGAATTGTTACTGGCTATAGAGTGGTAATTGATTTTAGAAAATTAAACAAAGCAACTAGAAAAGATCATTACCCTCTGCCTTTTATTAACCAAATGCTAGAAAGGTTATCTAAGCACACACATTTTTGCTTCCTTGATGGATACTCTGGTTTTTCATAAATACATGTCTCTCAACCTGATCAAGAAAAGACTACTTATCATTACCCTTGTGACGCCCGGAAATTAGGCTACAATAATCACACGTTAATGATGCCACGTCACCTCGGTTACTGTTGTTAATCTCGCGATGGTTCAAAAATGATTCAAATTCAAATTTAAAATAAAGGAAAACCTCAAAATTTTCAAATGTTAAAACCAAAATGTTCGGGTTGTGCCAGATAATGCATACGTGATTATCATGAAGAATCCACATTATTATATAATGTATAAATGTACTAAAATGATTTAAACGGTAGCCAAAAACATATTTAAATGCCTTTGGTATTTTCTCAAATACTAAACTATTTTATTTTGGGTTAAACCCTTTTGTGGTAGTGGGTTATTCTGAAACATTATTCTAGGAGCTATCATCATATTTTACTAAACCAAAATAAAATTAAACCAGTAAAAAAAATAAGGAAAAGTAAATTGAAAAGTCAAAGCAAGGTAAAAAAAGAAACAACAGCCCCCTATGGTCAACTGGACCTCAGCCCAGTCGGCCGGCCCAGCTGACCAGCCGGCCCACCCCGCCCCTGGCCTACATGCCCCCACCCCAGGAACCCTAGCGCACACCCCCCACTCACCCCGCACGATCCCCCCACTCTCTCCCACGTCTCTCTCCCTCCCTCCCCCGATCCAGATCGGGATCGGGGTGCTCACGCCCGCCCCCGACGCGTCCCCGGCGCCATCGCACTCGTCCCTAATGCCTGGTGCCGCCCCGGCCCCGTCGCCGGACCTCGTCGAACGCCTCGTCCTCACCGCCCTCTCCCGGCCTGCTCCTCACCCTCCGGCATCGCGCCCGTCTTCCCCGAGCTCCGCAGGACATCGTGCTCGTCGCACCGACGCCAACCGCCGCCGCTGCGTCACCACCTCGTCCCACCACCACCTCGCGGAAGCCATCTCTCTCCCGGAAGCCACTGCATCGAGCCCCGCACCGCCTTGCTCTTCGTCCGCCTCGTCGAGCTTCGCCGTCGATTCCGGCACCTCCGAGCCTTCCCCGAGCCCACTAAGCACATCTGCAGGCTCAATGTGAGCTCCGCCACTTCCCTGTTTATTCCCAAGCTCGGATTCGAGCTCGAGCACCCTCGCCACCGTTTCGTAGCTGTTGTCGCCGCCGCGACCGAAGCCGCAGTCGCCCTCCGCAGACGCCCATGGCCGTCCTCACCCGGGCACTCCCCTGCACCCCCCACGCAGCCTCCCTGGTCGCGGCTCCCCGCAGCCGCGCACGCCCATGCGCCGCCCGTGACCGCACCGCCTCTGCTGCTGCGGCCCGCGCGCTACCTGCGCCTCACCCTCGCCTACCTCTGCCGCCAGTCCCACCTCGCCCCTCTGCGCCGCCTCCGGCCACCGCCCCCCCCCCCCGCGGCTCCAGTCACGGTGTGGCCGCCGGCGCTCGCCCTCCTGGGCGCGCGGTTGTTCCCCGCCCCTGGTGGCCTCGGGCACGAGCGCCCGCAACCAGCGCCCGCCCCGTTAACCGCTGCCCGAATCCACTATGGCCCTTGTGCTATGGCACATGGGGCCCGCCCCTAGAACATTAAAAAAAGGAGATTAAAAAAAGAAGAAGAATAAAATTAATTAATTAAACAATTAACCTAATTAATCATGTTTTGTTAACCTAATTAACTATTGTTAATTAATTAAACAATAATTAGATTATTTAAACCTTAATTAGAATAAGCAGAGTATGACATGCGGGGCCCACACGTCAGATTGACCCAGTCAACGCCCTGTTGACTGCTGACATCATGATGACATCATCATACACTATTCTAGATAATGTTAGAATTAAATAGATAAATAAATTCAGAAAATTGATTAAATCTTTAAAAAGTAATATAAAATAAACCATAGCTCGGATGAAAATACTTTGTACATGAAAGTTGCTCAGAACGACGAGACGAATCCGGTTACGTAGCCCGTTTGTCTGCCACACATCCCTAGTATAGCGAACATGCAACTTTTCCCCTTCGATTCATCTATCCGAAAACGCGAAACACAGGGGATATTTTCCCGGATGTTTCCCCCTTCACCGGTATCACCTCAAACCGCGTTAGAACACGTCTAGCTCTGCGTGTTGTCCTGTTATGCACTTGCTTGCTATGTATTTACTATTTCGCCCCCCTCTTCTCTTCGGTAGACCCCGTGACGATGCTGATGCCCCTGTGGTCGACTATGTCACCGACGACTCCTCCTTCTTTTCTGAGCAACCAGGCAAGCCCCCCCCCCTTGATCACCAAATATCGCCTATTCTTCTCTATACTGCTTGCATTAGAGTAGTGTAGCATGTTACTACTTTCCGTTAATCCTATCCTGATGCATAGCCTTTCATTGTTGCTACAACTGCTGATACCTTACCTGCGATCCTACATGCTTAGTATAGGTTGCTAGCACTTCATCAGTGGCCCTACACTCTTGTCCGTCTGCCATGCTATACTACTGGGTCGTGATCACTCGGGAGGTGATCACGGGCATATGTTATATACTCTATACTGTTACATTACTTATGATATTGTTTCGGAGATGGGGGCTGAAGGGGCAGGTGGGTCCATCCCGATAGAGGTGGGCCTGGGTTTCCGACGGCCCCCAACTGTTACATTGTGGCGGAGCGACAGGGCAGGTTGAGACCACCTAGGAGAGAGGTGGGCCTGGCCCTGGTTGGCGTTCGCGAATACTTAACATGTTTAACGAGATCTTGGTATTTGATCCGAGTCTGGCCACTGGCCTATACGCACTAACCATCTATGCGGGGACAGTTATGGGCACTCGATGTCGTGGTATCAGCCGAAGCCTTCATGACGTCAACGACTGAGCGGCGCGCGCCGGGTTGGACTGCGTAACGCAACTTCCTTTCTAATGGAGGTTGCTAGGTCTGCTCTCCAGCCGCCCTCACAACATGCAGGTGTGCAATGGGCGATGGGTCCAGACCCCTGCGCCATAGGATTTAGACCGGCGTGCGGACCTCTCTGTTGTGCCTAGGTAGGGCTTCGACGTGTTGATCTTCCGAGGCCGGGCATGACCCAGGAAAGTGTGTCCGGACAAAGGGGATCGAGCGTGTTGGGAAATGTGGTGCACCCCTGTAGGGAAGTTGATCTATTCGAATAGCCGTGTCCCTCGGTAAAAGGATGACCCGGAGTTGTACCTTGACCTTATGACAACTAGAACCGGATACTTAATAAAACACACCCTTCCAAGTGCCAGATACAACCGGTGGTCACTCTCTCACAGGGCGATGAGGGGAGGATCATCGGTTAGGATTATGCTATGCGATGCTACTTGGTGAACTTACCATCTACTCTCTTCTACATGCTGCAAGATGGAGGTGGCCAGAAGCGTAGTCTTCAAAAGGACTAGCTATCCCCCTCTTATTCCGGCATTCTGCAGTTCAGTCCACATATGATACCCTTAATCCATTTGATACCAATGCATACATATGTAGTGTAGCTCCTTGCTTGCGAGTAATTTGGATGAGTACTCACGGTTGCTTTGCCCCCTCTTTTTCCCCTTTCTATACTCGATTGTTGCGACCAGACGTTGGAGCCCAGGAGCCAGACGCCCCTGTCGATGATGACTACTACTACTCAGGAGGTGCCTACTACTACGTGCAGCCCACTGACGGCGACCAGGAGTAGTTTAGGAGGATCCTAGGCAGGAGGCATGCGCCTCTTTCGATCTGTATCCCAGTTTGTGATAGCCTTCTTAAGGCAAACTTGTTTAACTTATGTCTGTACTCAGATATTGTTGCTTCCGCTGACTCGTCTATGATCGAGCTCTTGTATTCGAGCCCTTGAGGCCCCTGGCTTGTAATATGATGCTTGTATGACTTATTTTTATTTGTAGAGTTGTGTTGTGATATCTTCCCGTGAGTCCCTGATCTTGCTCGTACACATTTGCGTGTATGATTAGTGTACGGTCGAATCGGGGGCATCACAAGTTGGTATCAGAGTCGACTGCCTGTAGGAATCCCCATTTCCAACTCCCTGGCCGAAGTTGAGTCTAGTCATTGTAAAACCTTTACTAACATGGCTGTGTGGCCTATGGGCCCACGTCGCCATTGGGTGGAATTAGGATCTTTTACTCCTTGTCTATACTCTCGGACTCTGATCTCTCTTCTATTTGGGTTAAATGAATTTTGCTAAATCTAACATTAGGATCTCGTTATCACTTTCACCCGGAGAGCCCCTTATTACCGATGATCATCTGCTGCACGTGAAGACCCTGAAGATACTCTTCGTTGTTAACCCGAGAACTTGTGTTCATCGCGTTTGCAATTCCCCTTCCACCGTCAACCCTTATGGATAACTACTTGCAGTTGTTATTCTTACATTCATCCCCAGGTGGTCTTGTTATTACAAGATACCCCGAAATACTCTTCGTTGTTTCGATAATCCTTTGAGCTTATTGCCTTGCTGTTCTTTGTCACCTGAATACCCCTGTGGATAATTCTCGCACTTATCGAGTATCCACTCATCCCCTAGTTGTTCATGTGTTTCACAATGGTCTTCGAAATACTATTCGATCCTCCAAAAATCCTTAGTAGCTTATTGCTCTGCAATACTTGCCTGCTTGCATGATGGATGCTTTCCATATGTCTGGCAATATAGTATCCTTAGGCACCGTCATTTTGATCCTTTTGGTTCAACATGAGTGCGAATGCACGCAATCATCAGTTGATCCTTTTAAATTATATTTTTGGCTCAGACGTCATTTTAAGCATGAGCTGGTTCTCAACTAATCCAATTGCCGTCGATTGTACCCCTAAGGCTATTCAACTTATCCATCCCTAATCAGAACATTGCTTCTGATCCCTTGATTTGAAAATCATAATTCCTTTGCATTTGAGCTCTGGATTAGTCAGTTGTTTCTATAATCCAATGCCTTTGCATTGTTACTTCCTCTGGTTGTGTACCGATGCTCACATCAGCTCTGTTATGGACCGGCAGACCCTGTAATGGATTTTATCCGACAGCTTCCTTCATATTCAATAACCTTGTGAGCCTTCCCTCGGATACATAATGCCTTTGGTAAATTGTACCATCTACTTTCTCAACCTTGATCTACTTTCGAGCTTGTATAAATTACTCCCAAAGTTTGTGGTATATGTTCCTAAGAGGCCCTGATGGGTTGAACCTATGCCTTTTCTAATCTGTGTGAACTCGGAAACTACTACGGGTCATAATCTACTGTTGTTATGTCAGATAAAACTTCAACACCTACAACTTCGTCGAAGGCGAGAAGTGAATGAAAGGTTATGCATTAGAGAAGTGGGAGTCGACCTTGAACTTTGTGTTCATGCCCATGGACATGATGTAGATCCTATCATGGAAACTTCTTGTAATAGTAACTATTTCCTTGATAAATATCATCTGGTATCTGTGAATTGATCCTTTGCAACCGTGGTTCCGACCATGATTGTTCTCCTTTGATTCTATTTCTCAGACAAGTTAAAGTACTTTCCTTTTGTAGATCAGTATGCCTTCCCAACTTCTATTTTGTTCTACCTTCGAGTATTACCCCCTGATATCTTGAGGATATCAACCCATTGCACTTCATCTTATGAATTTATGATGTAGTACCTTTCCCCGTCATAGTCACTCCACGGGTTCTGGGTTGTCGTCAACCGAGAACACCGATTTGTGAATCGAATCAACACTGAGATTCAGTACTCCCAATACTTTGTTGTTGAGAAGTTTAATACTCCATCATGTCACTCCTAGCCTGATCGGCTACATCATTATCGTGCTAATTTTAACTATGCTACCTAGTCCTTAATCCCGGAGCACAACTTTCGGTGATGAGCTTACGTCGATTTCCTTGTCCTATCGTTCCACCTCGAACAACAAGCTTGATTCTACCCAGGGTTCCAATAACCTTTCGCTTCATCATTCCTTTGACTTGATGTCATCACCGACCGATTACATCTTCATGAAACCTCTCGACAAAATTTGTCATGATCATCATCAACATTCTGAGTTCTTCCAGGATATCAATGTAATTCTTGATGATAAGTGACATCCTCGTTCCTTGGTAATTTGAGTTACCATCAACAACATCCTTACCTTCCTTTCATCACAAACTTGTTCATGTTATGGGTGCAACTTGCTATCCAGCTCGTATTATGATCGACCTTGAAGTATTACTGCCTTTTTGTCAAGGATGTTGTGAGAATTGCTCCACCTCTTGAGGATTCTTGATATAGTAATACTTCTTGCCATCTCCATTCGTTTTCTGATCCCCGTGTTGTTTCTACCCTGAATACTGACAATTGAACTATGATGCGTGAATTCAAAACTTCTAGCAATCCTATTGCTTTGGAGTTAATGGTCAATAGTTCATTCTTAGACTATTGATTATTGAATCACCATTCTAACATTGATCATGCTACCTAAGCCCTTATTTTGGGTGCACTTTTCAACCGATGTTTAACTGTGTATGTTTTCCTCGAGCATACCTCATTATATCAGTTGATCTGACAAGTGTTATCTCCTTGTTCACATAATTGTAGAAATCCATCCTTTGGAAATCTCGATGATATGTCGCTGAGTCCATCAGCCACCTCCTCATCCTCTCCTTGGCTTAATGATGAACCCTTGTTCGGAACTCGTTTCCATAGTTCATTTTCCAATAATCCTATAATGACATCTCGTCAATTTGTGTTGCACCTTTTCTCCTCAGGCATACTGAGTCTGAGTTATCCTGACACCAATCAGATCTGAATCTCGGTCAGATATAATGGTTGGAACATATTTCCAATAGTTATAACATTGGTCTTTATGTGACCTGGTAAGGGGATGTCGTGCCTAACACACCTGGCCGGAGGCCCTATGGTTATAGATTCCATTTCAGAAAGGTTATCCATTCTTCCATGAGGAAATTGTAAGACTTATTCTACAAGTTATTCCTGATGGATCCTTTGTGTTTCCAAAGTCCGACCTTTGCCTGAAGACCATGTCAATGCTATCTCAAAGCATATATATGTTACTCCAATTTTCAACAAGAACATTTAAAGACTAATGTTAAATGTTTCCTGCTCAATTATCCAAACACCGCTGTATGGGTAATGTCCTGAAATTTCTCTCCCCTTACCTAAAGAGTTTTCTACATTATATCCTGTCATGGGTATCGTGCTCTGTTTGTCCTTGAGAAGGTATACCCTGAAATATGTGTCAAACACATTTTCCTTTCCATTGTTCCGTTTGATCTGATGATCACATTCTCCTTTCCATTGATTTGTTTAACCTTCCTTGTGATCCATATGATCTAAGCAGTAATATTCTTCTGCTTATGTAAACACCTTGGTGTACAACCGTGTCACTAAGACCCTGTTGCATTTGTCGATAGCATTCCGGTAACCACCGACGGACGAGAACTTTGCCTATTGGTCCGCCTCGTTCAACGAGTAGGAAAATTGTTCTCTTCGTCCCTCGCCCTTGGTACCGATGTTGACGTCGACATAACTAACAGGCTTTCCTCTGACCTGCATTGCTATCATGATCGTGCATGATCACAATGCCCTCCTTAATTTTTTTAAACCCACATGGTGGGCCCATAACCCTCAGCTCCATAGGATCGAAACCTGACTCTCCTGTACACCCCTGTTGCTAAAGTTATTTCTCACGTTGACTTCGTATGTAATTCACGAGTCAGCTTCCTAGAGATGATCTATTCTGGTATCAGTCGCAATACTTATTCTGGTTGCTCTGGACCCCTTTCACACTTTGTTTCAGGCATCGAACGATTGCCTGCCCGCTCAAAAACTTCCCATGATACCTCCTTACTTTGCTCTCGATATTTTCTTAAGTTTCAAATTCGAGAGTTACTTCCCACCACCTTCCTTGATATTATTATCCGGATAAGCAACCTTGTAGAGGTCTGTTCTTTCATAGATACCCTTATGCCTTTCATAGGTACGATGGAGTTCCCGAAGAAAGGATGACGACTTCATCATGAGGAACTGAAGCAGAGAAATGGAGACATCAACGTAATGGATCGACCTCTTCGAGGAGAGCAACCAAGACCGAGAAGATCCGTTAGAATTTCGCAACCACAACTTCCCCCCTTACACCACCTCTTAAATCTCGGGACGAGATTTCTTGTAGTGGAGGAGAATTGTGACGCCCGGATAATTAGGCTACAGTAATCACACGTTAATGATGCCACATCACCTCGGTTACTATTGTTAATCTCGCGATGGTTCAAAAATGATTCAAATTCAAATTTAAAATAAAGGAAAACCTCAAAAGTTTTCAAATGTTAAAACCAAAATGTTCGAGTTGTGCCAGATAATGCATACGTGATTATGATGAAGAATCCACATTATTATATAATGTATAAATGTACTAAAATGATTTAAACGGTAGCCAAAAACATTATTTAAATGCCTTTGGTATTTTCTCAAATACTAAACTATTTTATTTTGGGTTAAAACCTTTTGTGGTAGTGGGTTATTCTGAAACATTATTCTAGGAGCTATCATCATATTTTACTAAACCAAAATAAAATTAAACCAGCAAAAGGAAAATAAGGAAAAGTAAATTGAAAAGTCAAAGCAAGGTAAAAAAGGAAACAACAGCCCCCTATGGTCAACTGGACCTCAGCCCAGTCGGCCGGCCCAGCTGACCAGCCGGCCCACCCCGCGCCTGGCCTACATGCCCCCACCCACAGGAACCCTAGCGCACACCCCCCACTCACCCCGCACAATCCCCCCACTCTCTCCCACGTCTCTCTCCCTCCATCCCCCGATCCAGATCGGGATCGGGGTGCTCACGCCTGCCCCCGACGCGTCCCCGGCGCCATCGCACTCGCCCCCAACGCCGCCGCCTGGTGCCGCCCCGGCCCCGTCGCCGGACCTCGCCGAACGGCTCGTCCTTGCCGCCCTCTCCCGGCCTCCTTCCTCACCCTCCGGCACTGCGCCCGTCTTCCCCGAGCTCCGCAGGACATCATGCTCGTTGCACCGACGCCAACTACCGCTGTTGCATCACCGCCCCGTCCCACCACCACCTCGCGGACGCAATCTCTCTCCCGGAAGCCACCGCGTCAAGCCCCGCACCGCCTTGTTCTTCGTCCGCCTCGTCGAGCTTCGCCGTCGATTCCGGCACCTCCGAGCCTTCCCCGAGCCCACTAAGCACATCTGCAGGCTCAATGTGAGCTCCGCCACTTCCCCGTTTATTCCCGAGCTCGGATTCGAGCTCGAGCACCCTCACCGCCGTTTCATAGATGTCGTCGCCGCCGCGACCGTAGCCGCAGTCGCCCTCCGCCCACGCCCATGGCCGCCATCGCCCGGGCGCTCCCCTGCACCCCCCCCCCCGCGCAGCCTCCCTGGTCGCGGCTCCCCGTAGCCGCGCACGCCCACGCGCCGCCCGTGACCGCACCGCCCTACTGCTGCGGCCCGCACGCTACCTGCGCCTCACCCTTGCCTACCTCTGCCGCCAGTCCCACCTCGCCCCTCTGCGTCGCCTCCGGCCACCGGTCCCCCCCCCCCCCCCCCCCCCCCCCCCCCCCCGCACCCCCCCCCCCCCCCCCCCCCCCGCGACTCCAGCCGCGCCGTGGCCGCCGGCGCTCGCCCTCCTGGGCGCGCGGTTGTTCCCCGCCCCTGGTGGCCTCGGGCACGAGCGCCCACAACCAGCGCCCACCCCGTTAACCACTGCCCGAATCCACTATGGCCCTTGTGCCTATGGCACATGGGGCCCGCCCCTGGAACATTAAAAAAAGAGATTAAAAAAAGAATAATAATATTAATTAATTAAACAATTAACCTAATTAATCATGTTTTGTTAACCTAATTAACTATTGTTAATTAATTAAACAATAATTAGATTAGTTAAACCTTAATTAGAATAAGCAGAGTATGACATGCGAGACCCACACGTCAGATTGACCCAGTCAACGCCTTGTTGACTGCTAACGTCATGATGATGTCATCATACACTATTTTGGATAATGTTAGAATTAAATAGATAAATAAATTCAAAAAATTGATTAAATCTTTAAAAATTACTATAGAATAAACCGTAGCTCGGATGAAAATACTTTGTACATGAAAGTTGCTCAGAACGACGAGATGAATCCGGTTACGCAGCCCGTTCGTCCGCCATGCATCCCTAGCATAGCGAACATGCAACTTTTCCCCTTCGATTCATCTGTCCGAAAACGCGAAACACCGGGGATATTTTCCCGGATGTTTCCCCCTTCACCGGTATCACCTCATACCGCGTTAGAACACGTCTAGCTCTGCATGTTGTCCTGTTATGCACTTGCTTGATATTTATTTACTGTTTCTCCCCCCTCTTCTCTTCGGTAGACCCCGTGACGATGATGATGCCCCTGTGGTCGACTACGTCATCGACGACCCCTCCTTCTTGTCTGAGCAACCAGGCAAGCCCCCCCCCCCTTGATCACCCGATATTGC
Organism: Triticum urartu; assembly: GCF_003073215.2. Lineage (NCBI taxonomy): Eukaryota > Viridiplantae > Streptophyta > Magnoliopsida > Poales > Poaceae > Triticum > Triticum urartu. The sequence continues at coordinate 339,919,133 of NC_053022.1, forward strand.
CTATTCTTCTCTATACTGCTTGCATTAGAGTAGTGTAGCATGTTACTGCTTTCTGTTAATCCTATCCTGATGCATAGCCTGCCATTGTTGCTACAACTGTTGATACCTTACCTGCGATCCTACATGCTTAGTATAGGTTGCTAGCACTTCATCAGTGGCCCTACACTCTTGTCCGTCTGCCATGCTATACTACTGGGCCGTGATCACTCGGGAGGTGATTACGGGCATATGTTATATACTTTATACTATTACATTACTTATGATACTGTTTCGGAGATGGGGGCTGAAGGGGCAGGTGGCTCCATCCCGGTAGAGGTGGGCCTGGGTTCCCGATGGCCCCGACTATTACTTTCTGGCGGAGCGACAGGGCAGGTTGAGACCACCTAGGAGAGAGGTGGGCCTGGCCCTGGTCGGCGTTCGCAGATACTTAACACGTTTAACGAGATCTTGGTATTTGATCTGAGTCTGGCCACTGGCCTATACACACTAACCATCTACACGGGGACAGTTATGGGCACTCAACGTCGTGGTATCAGCCAAAGCCTTCGTGACGTCAGCGACTGAGCGGCGCGCGCCGGGTTGGACCGCGTAACGCAACTTGCTTTGTAATGGAGGTTGCTAGGTCTGCTCTCCGGCCGCCCTCGCAACGTGCAGGTGTGCAATGGGCGATGGGCCCAGACCCCTGCGCCATAGGATGTAGACCGGCGTGCTGACCTCTCTGTTGTGCCTAGGTAGGGCTGCGACGTGTTGATCTTCCGAGGCCGGGCATGACCCAGGAAAGTGTGTCTGGACAAAGGGGGTCGAGCGTGTTGGGAAATGTGGTGCACCCCTGCAGGGAAGTTGATCTATTCGAATAGCCGTGTCCCTCGGTAAAAGGACGACCCAGAGTTGTACCTTGACCTTATGACAACTAGAACCAGATACTTAATAAAACACACCCTTCCAAGTGCCAGATACAACCGGTGGTTGCTCTCTCACAGGGCGACGAGGGGAGGATCATCGGTTAGGATTATGCTATGCAATGCTACTTGGTGAACTTGCCATCTACTCTCTTCTACATGCTGCAAGATGGAGGTGGCCAGAAGCATAGTCTTCGAAAGGAATAGCTATCCCCCTCTTATTCTGGCATTCTGCAGTTCAGTCCACATATGATACCCTTAATCCATTTGATACCAATGCATACATATGTAGTGTAGCTCCTTGCTTGCGAGTACTTTGGATGAGTACTCACGGTTGCTTTGCTCCCTCTTTTTCCCATTTCTATACTCGATTGCTGCGACCATACATTGGAGCCCAGGAGCCAGACGCCACTGTCGATGACGACTACTACTACTCGGGAGCTGCCTACTACTACGTGCAGCCCGCTGACGGCAACCAGGAGTAGTTTAGGAGGATCCCAGGCAGGAGGCATGCGCCTCTTTCGATCTGTACCCCAGTTTGTGCTAGCCTTCTTAAGGCAAACTTGTTTAACTTATGTCTGTACTCAGATATTGTTGCTTCCGCTAACTCATCTATGATCAAGCTCTTGTATTCGAGCCCTCGAGGCCCCTGGCTTGTAATATGATGCTTGTATGACCTATTTTTATTTGTAGAGTTGTGTTGTGATATCTTCCCGTGACTCCCTGATCTTGATCGTACACGTTTGCGTGTATGATTAGTGTACGGTCGAATCGGGGGCGTCACAACCCTCTGCCCTTTTGGAACTTATGCTTATAAACGTATGCCTTTTGGTTTATGCAATGCACCTGCTACCTTTCAAAGATGTATGAATGCTATATTCTATGACTTTTGTGAAAAGATTGTTGAGGTTTTCATGGATGACTTCTCCGTTTATGGGAAGTCTTTTGATGATTGTTTAAGCAATCTTGATCGAGTTTTTCAGAGATGTGAACAAACAAATCTTGTCTTGAATTTGGAGAAGTGCCACTTTATGGTTAATGAAGGTATTGTTTTGGGCCATAAATTTTTTGAAAGAGGTATTGAAGTGGACAAAGCTAAGGTTGATGCAATTGAGAAAATGCCATGTCCTAAGGATATCAAAGGTATTCGTAGTTTCTTAGGTCATGCTGGTTTCTATAGGAGATTTATCAAAGACTTTTCTGAAATTTCTAGGCCTCTTACAAATCTTTTGCAAAAGGATGTTCCTTTTGTTTTTGATGATGATTGTTTAGAAGCCTTCAAAACGCTCAAGAAGGCCTTAATTTTTGCACCTATTGTTCAACTACCTGATTGGAACTTTCCTTTTGAAATTATGTGTGATGCTAGTGATTATGATGTTGGTGCTATTCTAGGATAAAGAGTTGATAAGAAACTAAATGTTATTCATTATGGTAGTAAAACTCTAGACAGTGCTCAAAGAAATTATGTACTACTGAAAAAGAATTCCTAGCAGTGGTGTTTGCTTGTGATAAATTTAGATCTTACATTGTAGATTCAAAAGTAATTGTTCACACCAATCATGCTGCTATAAAATATCTTATGGAAAAGAAAGATGCTAAACCTAGACTTATTCGATGGGTTCTCTTGCTACAAGAATTTGATTTGCATATCACTGATAGAAAAGGAGCTGAGAACCCTATAGCTGATAACTTGTCTAGGCTTGAAAATGTGCTTGATGATCCACTACCTATTGATGACAGTTTTCCTGATGAGCAGTTAGCTGCAATAAATGTTTCTCATAACACTCCTTGGTATGCTGACTATGCTAATTACATTGTTGCTAAATATTTACCGCCTAGCTTTACTTACCAACAAAAGAAAAAATTCTTCTATGATTTAAGACATTACTTTTGGGATGACCCACATCTTTATAAAAAGGAGTAGATGGTATTATTAGATGTTGTGTACCTGAGCATGAACAGGGACAAATCCTACGGAAATGTCACTCCGAAGCTTATGGAGGGCATCATGCTGGAGACAGAACTGCTCATAAGGTATTGCAATCTGGATTTATTGGCCTACTCTCTTCAAGGATGCATGTAAGTTCGTCTTATCTTCTGATGAATGTCAAAGAATAGGTAATATCGGTAAGCGTCAAGAAATTCCTATGAATTATTCACTTGCTGTTGAACCATTTGATGTTTGGGGACTTGATTACATGGGACCTTTTCCTTCCTCTAATGGGTATACACATATTTTTTTTGCTATTGATTATGTAAATGGGTAGAAGCTATTCCAACCAGTAGTGTTGATCACAACTCCTCTATTAAAATGCTTAAGGAAGTTATTTTCCCAAGGTTTAGAGTCCCTAGATATTTAATGACTAATGGTGGTTCACACTTTATTCATGGTGCTTTCCGTAAAATGCTTGCCAAGTATGATGTTAACCATAGAATTACATCACCTTATCATTCTCAGTCTAGTGGTCAAGCTGAACTTAGCAATAGATAAATATAATTAATTTTGCAAAATACTATCAATAGGCCCCAGAAGAATTGGTCTAAGAAGTTAGATGATGCACTTTGGGCTTATAGAACAGCATATAAAAATCCTATGGGTATGTCTCCCTACAAAATGGTTTGTGGAAAAGCTTGTCATTTGCCTCTTGAGTTAGAACATAAAGCATATTGGGAAATCAAAGAACTCAACTATGACTTCAAACTTGCCAATTAAAAGAGGTTATTTGATATTAGATCATTAGATGAATGGAGAACCCAAGCTTATGAAAATGCCAAGTTATTTAAAGAAAGGATTAAAAGATGGCATGATAAAGAATCCAAAAGCATGAGTTTAAAGTTGGAGAATATGTTCCTTTGTACAACTCTCGTTTCAGATTCTTTGTAGGAAAACTCCTCTCCTAATGGGAAGGACCCTATGTTATCGAGGAGGTTTATCGGTCTGGATTATCAAAATAAATAATTCTGAAGGTACTAACCTAAAGGTTGTTAATGGGCAACGAATAAAACATTATATCTCAGGTACGCCCAACGTTGAAAGTAATATTATCCAAACTATGACACCGAAAGAACACATAAGAGAGTCCTTCCGTAACACTCCAGAATCGTTAAAAAGAGGAGGTACGTGATACGGTAAGTAAACGGACTCCGAAAAATCCGCAAAAATATTTTTTGTCAGTTTTGGACTATAACAAAAATTAGGAAAATAAGAAACTACCGGGAAGCATACCCTGGTGGGCGCAAGACACCAGGGCGTGTCTGGCTTGCCAGGCACGCCCAGGTGGGATGTGCCCACCTTCGGTACCTTTCGGACTCTGTTTTTCTACATCTTGCTTATTTCCGAAGATAAAAAATCTTTATATACCCCTCAAACCTATTGGCCACCGTATCATGGATAAATCCTCTGTTTTCTTCTCTTACTGTTTTTGTGATAGATTTGAAAATATGTCATCCCAAGACTCCGAGGGTGAGAACTATGTTGTTGATTTTGTCGCAAATCCCAAGTCCTATGGGGATGTGGAGTACTATGGCTAGACCTTGGAGGAGGAGGAAGACTATTATCCTGAAGGAAATATGCCCTAGAGGCAATAATAAAGTTGTTATTTATATTTCCTTATATCATTATAAATGTTTATTATTCATGCTAGAATTGTATTAACCGGAAACTTAGTACATGTGTTAATACATAGACAAAACAGAGTGTCCCTATATAGTATGCCTCTACTTGACTAGCTCGTTAATCAAAGATGGTCAAGTTTCCTAACCATAGACATGTGTTGTCATTTGATGAACAGGATCACATCATTAGAGAATAATGTGATGGACAATACCCATCCGTTAGCTTAGCATTATGATCGTTTAGTTTTATTGATATTGTTTTCTTCATGTCTTATACATATTCCTCTAACTATGAGATTATGAAACTCCCGAATACCGGAGGAGCACTTTGTGTGCTATCAAATGTCACAACGTAACTGGGTGATTATAAAGATGCTCTACAGGTGTCTCCGAAGGTGTTTGTTGAAAGTGCGTTATATCGACTAGAGGGGGGTGAATATGCGATTTTTATGAATTCTTCACTCAGGAATTTGCAGGAGAGGAAATTCCTTAGCAAAGAACTACTAGAAGCGGAATAAGTACTCAAAAGTAAACATAACAGAACAGAAGCATAGTCATCATGATGAAATGAAGACAAGCACAGAGTACAGAAAGCGTAAACACAGGATAGCACAAGATGAAGACAAACAGACTGAAGAAATTGAACTGAGGAAATTGAGAAAGTCTTCAGTCAAAGTCTTCAAACACAGATATGAACAAGCACTCAACACAGTTATGAGGAAATGAAAGAGTTGAGGAAATAGAACCAGAGAGCTTGGTGAAGACAATGATTTGGTAGACCAATTCCAATTGTTGTCTCAGTTGTACATCTGGTTGGAGCGGCTAGGTATTTAAACCTGAGGACACACAGTCCCGGACACACAGTCCTCACCGTATTCTCCTTGAGCTAAGGTTACACAGACCTCGCCCAATCACTCGTGGTAAGTCTTCAGGTGACTTCCGAACCTTCACAAACTTGGTCACTCGGCGATCCAGAATTCCTCTTGGATGCTCTAGACCTTGACGCCTAACCGCCTGGAAGAAGCACAGTCTTCAAAGGAAACAAGCATCGGATCCACGCAGGATCAATCTCTTCAGTGATGCTCAATCACTTTGGGTTTGTAGGTGTTTGGGTTTGGGTTTTCCTCACTTGATGATTTTCGCTCAAAGTCCTCGGAGGATGGGATGCTCTCAAATGACAAGTGTCAGTTTCTCTCGAAGCAGCCAACCAGCTAGTGGTTGTAGGGGTCAGCTATTTATAGCCTAGGGAGCAACCCGACATGATAAGACATAAATGCCCTTCAATGATATGACCGTTAGGTGGGTAGATATTTTGGGACAGCTGGCGCATAGCACAGCAACGGTCGGAAATTTGAGTATCAAATTCCTCAAGGCTATCATGTTCCTCACTGTGTAAGCAATCCACACTGGCGAATTCCTAACTCCTCAGTCAGAACAAATTCCTTAGAGACTAGAAGAACTTTGTCTCTATCATTGAAGAATATGACTGAACTGTATGAGATTTCCAATGGCTTCACTCAAAGGGATTGGTAGGTGTAGGATTTTGAGTTGAGCATCACATGGAAATTTTTCCTTAGTATTTCCTCGACCCCCTTTAACAGTACAGTGTTTCCTATGACTCAAGAAAGAGAAAATGAAACTACGAAAACAAAAGTCTTCATGCTTCATGTTCCTCGAATGAATACCAAGTCTTCAGGATTGCACCAATTTCTTCACTTTCAAAGTCTTCAGAAAGTCTTCAGTCGAAGGAACTCATTTTTAGGGATCGACTTTCTCTGTAAATATCAAACTCCTCATAGACTTATAGACATGTGTACACTCAAAAACACATTAGTCCCTTAACCTATAAGTCTTCAATACACCAAAATGACTAAGGGGCACTAGATGCACTTACAATCTCCCCCTTTTTGGTGATTGATGACAATATAGGTTAAGTTTTCAACGGGGATAAACCTATGAAGTGTAAATACTGATATTGAGGAATTTGATTGCAAGATATAGAAGAACCCCCCCTAAAGATGTGCATAGTGAGGAATTTTCTTTTGAAGCATTGCACACTTTGAAGAATAGAATCATGGAGATCTCCCCCTATATCTTGTAATTCATACACGCATTTGACATATCATAATGAAGAATTTGAAATGCATGATGAAATATGGTGACTGATGTAATGCAGCATGCATGCATTAACATATATGAGGAATAAGCATGCAAAAAAACGCATCAAGAGTATCAGAGCACCATCGGGTTTAAGTTTACAACTCGATCCAATAAAGTTTCAGAAGAACGAGAGTTGTAACTTAGGAAAAAAAACGCCCATATAGACAGACCCGTTTGAAGACTAACTCAAAATTCTCCCCCTTTGTCATCGAATGACCAAAAGGATCGAAAATGAGGACTAACGCCCATGAAGAATATCAAGTTGATGAAGGAGCACCTGCGTTGTTGGGGTCGTTTGTCGTGGAAGGGCCTGCCGCAGTGTCGTCCAAGTATTCGTACTCGTCGGTACCGCGTGATGAAGAATATGAGCTGGACACCAAAGAAGGAACCTTGACCTTCTTGAATTTCTTCGGTGGAGGTGTAGACCAGTCAAAATCTTCCTTGAGACCCATTTTCTTCAGATCTTCTTCACCATACAGATGTGATAGAATGGCCCAGGTGCGACCGAAGACTTCATGGAGGTAGTAATGGTTTTTCTTCACTACATTGTGTGTAGCGGTCATGTTGTGAAGAAATGAACCAAACTGACGCTTAACCCATTTATGGTTTCGATCCACCTTCTGGTGAAGACTAAGCAAAAGCTCACGGTCAGTCATCACACGAGGAGAAGTGGCTTGAGGAGTAGACTTGGGTGCATTGGCAGCAGAGTCATGTGTGGCAGAGTCATCATTGGTGGAATAAGATGTAGCTTTGCGAAACTGACCATCCAATGGACGAATGCCTTCATCAATGACTGTAGGAGCCTTGCCTTTTCATCAGTTGAAGTAAAAGCCTGCTTGAGGACTTCAATCGGGGGCAGATAGCTAAGGTGATTCTGAAAATCAGCCTTGTAGTTGAGTGAAGACCTTGTCCTGAGGAATCTCATAATCCAAGGTGCATAAGGTTTCAGCTCAAACGGAGAAAGTGCAGCATTTGCCAGAGTCCTCATGAAGAAATCGTGATAGTTGATAGGAATGCTATGAATGATGTTGAATAGCAGATTCTTCATGATGCCAACTATTTCCTCATCAGATGAGTCTTGGCCTTTGATGGGACTCATTGTCCTCGTCAGAATGCGATAGACGATACTGGGCACATAGAGTAAATCCTTCATGAGGAATTTGGTCCTTGGGGCTTGACCGGGCTTCAAAGGCTTCATTAACACTTGCATGTAATGAGCTATGAGTTCTGGTTCATGATACAGGCAGCGAGCTCCTTCACTGGGTGGACTGATGGGTAGGGCGTGAAGCAATTCAGAGGTCGGTGCCTTATAGTGAGTATTTTTGGTCATTCAGTCCAAGACCCAGGTGTTGATATCTTCAAGATCACCTGTGATATGCAATGTAGCATAGAACTAAAGAATAAGCTCTTCATTCCAATCAACAATGTCATAGCAAAAGTTGAGGAGGCCTGCATCATGAAGAACACTGAGCATAGGAGAGAAGCACGGTAATGATTCCATGTCCACATGAGGAATATGCTCATGGTAGAAGATTTTGTCTTTGTTGAAAAGCAGTGAAGAATAGAAGTTGTCCTGGCTTGCAGTCCAGAAACACTTCCTCCTTAGACGAGCAGAGTCATAAGGATTGTAGTTAGTGAAGAACACATGCTCGCTGAAGAAATCATCAGCCTTGAATTTCTGCTTCTTTGAGAATGGATCCTTTGGCTTGGGGTGAGGAGTGTCAGTCAATTGCATCACAACCTCCAGGATCTCGATCTCAGGTTCCACAGGCTGAGGAATTTCAGGTGTTGCTTCAGTGGCAGCCTGGGACTTCAATTCTTCATTTACATGATCTTCAGCACTAGTGGCTGGAATTTCTTCATGGGAAGATGGTGTGGCATGTGGTTCATCAGATCCCATTTGTACAGTAGTTACTGGGGACTGAGGAATTTGTTGCAATGGTGTGAAGAGTGGAGAGTTGGGGTGCTGACTTTCCCAAAATTCATCACTTAGCACGGGTGTGGTATAGCCAATGTCCACATCTTCATCTCCCATTTCTTCAACGCTGGCCTCTTCAGCAGTAAACTGAGGCATAGGCGAGGAGACAACTGGTGTTGAAGGGATTGTATCCACTTCAATTTATTCATCCATCTGCTCTGACGAAGCAGCAGAGGGATTCTCTTCATCAGATTCACTTGGAATCACATATTCTTCATCAAAAGGAACAAGGTCCTTTGATGGCATGGTTGAGATAGGAACAGCATCAATGGGATTTGCAAACGAGCTAGTCAATGGCTTCATCTTCTTCTGAGCTGAAGAATCTGATGCAGTTGATGCCTTCCTTTTCTTCACCGATGCACGTTCTGCAGCCTTGGTCCTCTTCACATCTGATGCAGATGGAAGGATCAGAGTTGGTGTAGGCACAGGAGCAGAGGAATTGAGTTGTATTTCTTCAGGCGCAACTGATGCAGTTTCCCTGACTTGTTCATTTTCTTCAGGCGCACCACTAGTGGATGCCCTGCCAATTTCATCAGCGGATGGGATGCAGTCATCAGCCCTGGAACTCACATTTTCTTCAGCAACCTGATTGTCATCAGCGGTGCTGGCATTTTCGTCAGTCGGCTGAGCAGATGCTTCAGCCTGAGGAATTTCCTGTTGCCTTGGGGCTACAACATTGGAAGTGAACTATTCAGTTATCTTTACAAATCTGACTTTGGCTCCTAGCCAGTCAGCATAATAGCAATCAAATTCATCACTCGGTTTCTTGATTTCAGATTGAAGAGCAACAAGTTCTTCATGTGAAAGCTTCAGAACGTTTTGCTTCAGAAAGCGCTCTTTCTTGTATTGCGCTTTCTTCACCCTTCTTCCCTGTTCAAATTTCCATTTCTCTTCATCAATGAAGTGAGTCAGTACATGACTTTGACCAGGAGTGAGGTTCAGCTCAGGCAGAGGTGTATTGGGGTCCTTGTGCCACAAGTCAATGAAGTCTAGGATCAACTTCGGATCCAGCATTAATGGCACATTACTGCCTTTGGCTCTAGCGGCCCTGAGTTGCTTGTCCCTGATGATTTCAGCAAGTTCTTCATCATCAGCCTCATCATCATCAGAGGGCACTTGGAAAGCAACTTGTTTCTTGTGAGGACTTAGTCGAGGACCTCGTCCAGCAGAGGTCTTCTTCTTCAGAAGAGTGGGAGCAGCTGAGGAACTTGGAGCAGCTAAGGAACTTGCAGAGGCTCCTGAGGCAATAGATATGTCTGTGGTCCTTTGGCACGTGGCGAGATGCACAGGTGCTGAGGATTTGGTCGGAGCACCCGAAGACTTTGGCGGAGGAGCTGAGGATTTTGTAGAAGCAGGAGCAGCGTGAGGAATTAGCCGTGAGGGCATAGCTGAGGAACTTGGCCGTGAGGGCATTGCTGGTGAAGCACTGGGCTTGTGAGGAGGCTTCTTTGGCATGGCCTTCTTCGGCTTTACAGAGGCCTCAACAGCAGCAGCGGCAGCAGAGTCTTCATTGAATTTCCTCACTGCATCTTTTGCTTGTTTGGACAATTTGGCCTGGCGCTTGGCCCATTCATTAGGATAATCCTCACCACGCTTAAGGCTGGTGGGATTAGCTATTTGACCATGTGCCAACGGAGGTCTTGGGCATGGAGGATTTAGTGCAAATTTCTTCATATATTTGGGAGTGACATATCTATACTCCCTCCACTCTCTTGCCCATCTCCTCTCAATCTTTTGAATGCGCACCTTGCGCTGATTTTTATCTTCCTCGGGGGGTGTGCAGTACCCAGCATAGATGTCCTCAGGTATTTCAAAGGCAGTGTTGACCTCAGGCCTCTTTCCTACTTTCTGTGGCTTCTTACCATCAGCCATTTTCTTCAGTTGAGGAATTTGAACAATTGAATTCTCTGAAGAGGTATGCAAATTTTCTTCAAGGAACGCTGCAAATGAGTTAAGTTGATGAGAACCTAGTGATTCAGCAGCTGACATGAGTACATGTGAACAGAGTATAGTTGCGAGGAATTTGGAGAGGTCATATGCGTTCTCAGAAGGTTTTTTTATAAAGAACAAGTTTGAGGAATTTGACCAGATGAGTCTTGAAGAATTTCACTAAGCGTTCTTTGTCTTAGGTTCCAGAGATGTATAGATGGAAAATCCACACATTTGAGGAATCTTGAAGAAAAACATAGCTTAGAGAAATGAATCAAGAACATATGACATGTGAGGTGTTTTAGTGTGTGGAGATATGAAGAAAAACACCTTTGAGGATTTTGTAGAAATCATTTGAATCAAATAGGGCAGTAAAAGTAACTTTTAATTACCCTGGACGAAGAACACGACAAACTGGTATGTGGAGATGTAAAGTTCGTCGGTGCAGATCTTCCACGCCCTAACTTGGTGGAGGAAGACAGCTACGGCGGCGGCAGAGTGAAGATTTCCGCGACCGGCGCGAGTACGACGGCGATGAGGTCGAGGAAGTGAAGCACCGGCGACGATGATGTAGCGGCGGCGCTAGGGTTTGAGAAGCTCGAGCTGGAGAGAGGTCGAGCAGAGTAAAGGAAGTGAGGAAGGGGAAGGGGGATTTATAGCCACGGTGAAAAACTGTTCGCCCGAAGAATTTGGACGAACGTGCCCCTGACCCTTCTCATTCGCTTGACATGTGTCACCCACGTACTGAGAAGTGGAGATCGTGTGCGATCATGGGTGAATAGATAAGTATATCGTGGGATGCGGAACAGTTTGAGCGGCAAAGCCGAAAATTTAGATAAGATAGGTTTTAAAGTTCCGTTCGCAATTTCTTCAGCTGACAAGGACACAGTGAAGATTTTGAACGAGTTTCAAATAGAACGCACATGAAGAATTTGTGAACAGATTGGGTTGAGTATAGCATAGAGGGGGAAGGGTCCGATCACATTCACTTAGCAGAAAAACCAACTTGAAGAAATAGCCATAAGTGAATGTTGTAGAGGACATAAACTCGTATATATATAGCCAATGAAGATAAACGACGGAAACAGTGAAGACAATGCAAAGTTGAAGAACTTGAACAACTGAGGAATTTCAACACAAAAAAACTCAAATTGAGGATTTTCAACTTTTGGGTGGCGTGACCCACCGTATAAGAATGATGATTTCAGACACCGCGTACAATTGTCATAGGGTTCTGAGAATCAAATTCTTCGTTAATTTCTTCACACTTAGAGTGTTATTCTTCATTGATTGAAGAAAAACGTTTCTTCATGTGTTGCACATCTAAGTCATCAATTTTGCATAAGTGTTAGGATGAGTGTCCTTTTCAAAGAACATTCGAAGATTCTAAGATATTTAGCTCACACCGCAACTTGCTAAATCTCTTCTCATCCAAGGGCTTTGTGAAGATATCGGCTAGCTGTTCTTCAGTCTTCACATGCTCAATAGAAATGTCGCCCTTCAACACATGATCACGAAGAAAATGATGACGAATCTGAATGTGCTTTGTCTTCGAGTGTTGAACTAGGTTGTGAGCAATCTTGATGGCACTCTCATTGTCACAGAAGAGAGGCACATTCTTCATGTTGACGTCGTAGTCCTTGAGAGTTTGCTTCATCCATAGCAATTGAGCACAGCAAGAACCAGCGGCAATGTACTCAGCTTCAGCAGTAGATAGTGATACGCAGTTCTATTTCTTCGAGGACCAACAGACCAAAGATCGTCCAAGGAAATGACATGTACCAGATGTTGACTTGCGATCCACACGATCACCAGCATAGTCAGAGTCAGAATATCCAATGAGATCAAAAGCCGAGCCCTTGGGGTACCATAATCCAAGTGTTGGTGTGTGAGCTAGATATCGAAGAATATGCTTCACAGCCTTATGGTGTGATTCCTTCAGTGTAGCTTGAAATCAGGCACACATGCAAACACTAAGCATAATATCTGGCCTAGATGCACATAAGTACAATAAAGAACCAATCATGGAGCGGTATACCTTATGATCAAAGTCGATACCATTTTCATCAGTGCACAGATGGCCATTTGTGGGCATAGGAATTTTGATGCCTTTGCAATCTTGCATGCCGAATTTCCTCAGTACATCCTTGAGGTATTTCTCTTTATATATGAATATGCCATTGCGTTGTTGACGAATTTGAAGACCTAAGAAGAATTTCAATTCTCCCATCATAGACATTTGATATTCTTCACTCATCATATAGGAAAATTCATCACTATAACGTTGGTCAGTACAGCCAAAGATAATATCATCAACATATATTTGGCACACAAACAATTCACCATCATAAGATTTAGTGAAAAGAGTAGGGTCGAGTGAACTGGGTTTGAAGCCTTTCTTCATAAGGAATTCCTTCAAAGTATCATACCACGCCCATGGGGCCTGCTTGACGCCATAGAGGGCCTTATTGAGTTTGAAGACTTTGTTAGGATGCTTTGGATCTTCAAAACCTAGGGGTTGAGCAACATATACTTCTTCCTCAAGATTACCATTGAGGAATGCACTTTTCACATCCGTTTGATATAGAGTGATATCATGATGGTTAGCATAAGCAAGTAATATGTGAATAGCCTCAAGTCTAGCAACAGGTGCAAAAGTTTCATCGAAATCAATACCTTCAACCTGTGTGTAGCCTTGAGCTACAACTTGTGCCTTATTCCTTACCACAAGGCCATTTTCATCTTGCTTGTTGCGATAGATCCATTTTGTGCCAATGATATTGTGCTTGCGAGGATCTGGACGTTTGACCAGTTCCCAGACGTTGTTGAGCTCGAACTGATGTAATTCTTCTTGCATGGCTTGAATCCACTCAGGCTCCAGAAATGCTTCATCTACCTTAGTGGGCTCTGTGATAGAGACAAAAGCATAGTGCCCACAAAAGTTAGATAAGTGTGAAGCTTTTGAGCGTGTGAGAGGACATGGCGCTTTAATGTCATTGATGATCTTTTCAACTTGCACTTCTTTTGCAACGCGAGGATGAGCTGGTTGTCGTTGAGGAATTTGATCAGCATTTTCTTCAGCACCATTTTCTTCTGTATTTTCTTCAGGTGCATTAGCTCGATGTTCTTCATGTTTTGGAATGAATTCTTCAGCAGATTCTTCAGTAGGAATGACATCCTCAGTAGCCTTGAACTTGATAGTTTCCTCAGGTGCTGGTTCATCTATCACAGAAGGTAGGTGCTCTCTTTGCGAGCCATTAGTTTCATCGAACCGCACATCTATAGTTTCAACAACCTTGTGAAGAATGTTTTTGAAAACTTTGTAGGTGTGCGAGTCCTTTCCGAAACCAAGCATAAAACCTTCATGTGCTTTCAGTGCAAATTTTGAGTTGTGATGAGGATCTCTGAAAGCACAAGTGCTCCCTAGGTGGTTTTGATAATTGATGACAACATATCTCTTGTTGGACTAACATCTCTATCTAGCATATTTCAGATAAGTTCAACAATGGAGTGGCATGGACTAAAGGTTGTGGGAACTCCTTCAAGATGCTAAGGACAAAGGATTGGCTAAAGCTTCAAGCTCAAGACTCTTCATTTTACATTTTAGTGATCCAAGATCACATTGAGTCCATAGGAAAAGCCAATACTATCAAGGAGGGATGAGGTGTTGCTTAATGAGCCTCTTGCTTCATGTGCTTAATGATATGCTCCAAAAATCCTCAACTACTTTCCCATGTCCACATATGACCTAAACCCTAAGCCAAACTCGGTCCTACCAATTCTTCCTATCCGGCGCCACCGAGTTTCACTCGTCATAAGCCACTGCCAAACCCTAATCAGTTCGGTCTCACCAATGGGATCTCGGTCTCACCGAGATGGGCTTGCAAACTCTCTGTTACCCATTGCAATATTCTCGGTCCCACCGAGATATGCAATCGGTCCCACCGAGTTTGCTTGACCAAATCTCAGTTTCACTTATTACCCAAATCGGTCCCACCGAGTTTGAGTAATCGGTCAAACCGAGTTTTGGATTTACCCTAACCCTAGCACATCGGTCCCACCGAGTTGATCCAGTCGGTCCCACCGAAATCACTAACGGTCACTAGGTTTACATTTTCGGTCCGACCGAGTTTATTGATTCGGTCCCACCGAGATTGGAAAACTGTGTAACGGTTGGATTTTGTGTGGAGGCTATATATACCCCTCCACCTCCTCTTCATTCGTGGAGAGAGCCATCAGAACACATACACTATTCCAACTCATATGTTCTGAGAGAGAACCACCTACTCATGTGTTGAGACCAAGATATTCCATTCCTACCATATGAATCTTGATCTCTAGCCTTCCCAAGTTGCTTTCCACTCACATCTTCTTTCCACCAAATCCAAATCCTATGAGAGAGAGTTGAGTGTTGGGGAGACTATCATTTGAAGCACAAGAGCAAGGAGTTCATTACCTACACACCATTTGTTACTTCTTGGAGAGTGGTGTCTCCTAGATTGGCTAGGTGTCACTTGGGAGCCTCCGACAAGATTGTGGAGTTGAACCAAGGAGTTTGTAAGGGCAAGGAGATCGCCTACTTCGTGAAGATCTACCGCTAGTGAGGCAAGTCCTGTGTGGGCGATGGCCATGGTGGGATAGACAAGGTTGTTTCTTCGTGGACCCTTTGTGGGTGGTTGCTTCTTCGTGGACCCTTCGTGGGTGGAGCCCTGTGTGAACTCGCGCAACCGTTACCCTTGGGTGGAGCCCTGTGTGGACTCGCGCAACCGTTACCCTTCATGGGTTGAAGTCTCCATCAACGTGGATGTAGGATAGCACCACCTATCCGAACCACGGGAAAAACATCCGTGTCTTCAATTGCGTTTGAATTCTCCAAACCCTTCTCTTACATTCTTGCAGTTGCATGCTTTACATTTCGCTGCTCACTATACTTTTTCATGCTTGCTTGATATGTATTGTGTTGTTGAAATGTGCCTAAACTCCACTTAAACCGAAAAGCTTAAAATTGCAACTTAGCACTAAGTGTCTAATCCCCCCCTCTAGACACATCTACTTCTAGATCCTACAAGTGGTATCAGAGCTTTGGTCTCCATTGCCTTGGTTTAATCACCATTGGAGGAAGATGGACGTGTCTACATTAGGGAGTCTTAGTCATAGAGTGCCTATTCTTGAGGGAGAGTATTTTCATGAGTGGAAAAATGAGATGCTTGTTATCTTCAATCAATATCATTTGAACAAGTATATTGCTAGCCCTTGTGCACCCCGTATTGATCCCTTGCATCCTACCGTAGATGAAGATATTGACATGATTCGCAATCTTAGAACTATTGAGCTCATCATTAGAGGATTGCCCAAAAATTTGATTGCTAGTTTGCCTACTCACAATTGTGCCTATACCATATGTAAATTTCTTGAGGAACGATTTCCCGATTATTCCTTGAAAACTTTGGATGAAATTCTCCATAAATCTATTAGCCTTGAGTAAGATGAACTCTAGTGATCCTAGTTTTGGTAAATGTCTTTTTGAACTTGCCAATCTTAAGCATGCTAAAGGAGATGTTGGAATCATTAATGATATCATACTCAAAGCTATAAGAATCATAAAAGTAACCAACTTTGATCATTTATCTAATGAATTACCCTCTCTAGGAAATGATGAGTCACAAGATCATGATGAACATGAATA